>NC_141548.1:74042500-74057500 GCF_021556685.1 Rattus norvegicus
GTACTCTGAGAGGTCTAACAAGCAACTGACTGAGATAGACTCAGATACTGAACTCAAACATTGGACTAAAGTCTGGAACACCTATGGTTGAATTAGGGAAAGAATTGAAAGTGAAGAGTAGACCAATCTCATCGGATGACCAGCAGTCTTAACTATTCTAGACCCACAGGATCTCCCAGACATCAAGCCACCAACCAGGCAATATATAGGAACTGGTCTGAAGCCCTGGACACATTTATAGCAGAAGACTGCCTGGTCTGGACTCAGTGGGAGAAGAGGGAGGCCACAGGGAGGGGGAAAACTTGGTGCAGGAGGAGCATCTTCTCCAAGACTGGGGAGACGGAATGGGATGAGGAACTGTGGGAGGCAGGAGCAGAGTGGGGTGGTGAGCACTGACTGCATTCTAAAAAAGAAGTTCAACATCTTTAACCATCAGGGAAATGAAAATCAAATACAGATTCCACCTATACCAATCAGAATGACTAAGATCAAAAACTCAGATGACAGCACATGCTGGCAAGTATGTGGAGAAAGGAACACTTCTTCATTGCTGGTGGGGTTGCAAACTGGTACAACTCCTCTGTAGAGCAATCTGGCAGTTCATCAGAAAATTGAAAGAGAACTACCTGGAGACTCAGTTATACCATCCTTGAGTGTATATACTCTTAAGGTGCTCCACCAAACCACAGGGACAATTGCTCCACTATGAGTATAGCAGCCTTGTTTGTAAAAGCGAAAAACTGGAAGCAACCCAGATGTCTCTCAAAGGAAGAATGGATACAGAAAAAAAATGGTTACTTTACACAATTGTATACTATTCAGCTATTAAAAACAAGGACATCATAAACTTCGCAGGTAAATGGATGGAACTATAAAATATCATCCTGAGTGAGGCAACCCAGACCTAAAAGGACATACATGGCATGTACTCACTAATACGTGGATACTATCAAGAAAGTACAGAGCACTTAGGAGAAAACCTACAGAACTTAAGAAGTTTAACCAGCAGAAAGGCCCCAATGAGAATGCGTCAATGCCACTGAGAAGAGGGAAAAAAGTTATCATTGAAGGCAGAGGGAGGGAGGGACCTAGGTAGGGGAAGAGAGGGGTAGGCAGAAATGTAAACATTTCTTTAGGTGCTTCTTGGCCATTCCAGAATCCTCTGTTGAGAATTCTCTGTTTATTTCTATAGCCTATTTTTAATTTGTTTATTTGGTTTTCTTGAGTCTAACTTCCTAAGTTCTTTATATATTTTGGATACTATCCTTGTACTGGATGTACGTTAGTAAAGATCTTTTCCCAGTCTGTAGGTTACCATTTCATCCTATTGACGGTGTCCTTTACCTTATAGAAGGTTTTTAGATTCATGAGGTCCCATTTGTCAAATGTTGATCTTAGAGCTTGAACCATTGGCATTCTGTTAAGGAAATTTTCCCCTGTGCCAATGTATGCAAGGCTATTTCCATCTTTCTCTTCTTTTAGATTCAGTGTATCTGGTTTTATGTGGAGGTCCTTCATCCACTTGGACATGACCTCTGTACAAGGAGATATATATGAATCAATTTGCATTCTTCTACATGCAAACCTCCTGTTAGACCAGAAACATTTGTTGAAGACACTTTGTTTTTTTTTTTCCACTGTATGGTTTTGGCTTCTTTCTCAAAGATCAAGTATCCACAGATGGCTGGGCTTATTTCTGGGTCATCAATGCTATTTCATTGATAAACCTATCTATCTCTGTACCAATACCATGAGGTTGTTTTTTGTTTTTTGGATTTTCTTTTGTGTTTTGTTTTGTTTTTCATAATTATTGCTATGTAGTACAGCATGAGGTCAGGGATAGTGTTTCCCCTAGAAGGGTTTTTCTTTCTTTCTTTCTTTCTTTCTTTTTTTTTTTAGTGGAGAATTGTTTCCATTATCTTGGGTTTTTTGTTACTCCATATTAAGTTGAGAATTGTTCTTTGTATACCCATAAATAATTGAAAAGCTTTCTTGGTATATTTTTCTCTCTCCTCTGTCCTTGTGAATTGACCTATGTCCTACTCCCCAATTTAAGACTGTGTGCTATTATCTTATTCCTCTAATTTATATCTTGTATAGCAAGTAATATTTGCAGAAAGGTAAGTGGAAATTTAACATTTCATCTGAAATGAAATATTGTTTATATCAAAGTAGATTCTAGGCCCTAAATGGGTTGGTTCTAGAACCCTGGCTATGAGCAAAGAGGGAATGAAAGAGAACACACATATGTATGTACACACACACACACACACACACACACACACACACACACACACGCAGTTTTAGTCAGGGTTCTCTAGAGTCACAGAACTTATGGGTAGTCTCTATATATTAAGAGAATTGGTTGATGAGTTACAGTTTGTAGTCCATCTCTTCAACAATGATCAAAGCATATACTTCCTAATGAAGAACTTTGACCCAGCCCACCATGCTGCTGCCACTTAATTGTCACTGTAACTGTGCCTTCAAAAGGCCATTCAATCCTTCTTTCAGACCAACTGCTTCAGGATGATGGGGAACATGGTAAGACCAGTGGATTCCATGATCATCAGCCCACTGTCACACTTCTCTGGCTGTGAAATGAATTCCTGGGTCAGAAGCAATACAGTGTGGAATAACATGACAATGGATAAGGCATTCTGTATATCTGTGGATGGTAGTTTTTGCAGAAGCATTACATGCGGAAAAGCAAATCCATAACCAAAATATGTATCTACTTCAGTAAGAACAAAACCTTGTCCTTTCCATGGAGGAAGTGGTCCAATGTAGTCAACCTGCCACCAGGTTGCTGGCTGGTCACCTCGAGGAATGGTGCCATATCTTAGTCTCAGTGTTAGTCTCTGCTATTGGCAGATATGGCATTCAACAGCAGCTGTATCCAGGTCAGCCTTGGTGAGGGGAAGTCCATGTTGTTGAGCCCAAGCATAACTTCCGTCTCGTTCACCATGGCCACTTTGTTTTTGTGCCCATTAAGCAATGACAGGGATATTTGGGGAAAGAGACTAACTAGCCACAGAATGGGTCATTTTATACACTTGATTATTGAACTCCTCCTCAGCTGAAGTCATCTTTGGTGAGCATTTACATGGGACACAAATATCTTCACATCCTTTGCCCATTTGTAGAGATCTATCCACATACTTCTTCCCCAGATGCCTTTCTCACAAATTTTCTAATCGTGATCTTTCCAAGTCTCTGACCATCTAGCCAATCCATTGACTACAGCCCATGAGTCAGAGAACAATCGTCTGTCTGGCCATTCCTTTGTCCAGACAAACTGTAATACCATGTGTTCTACCCAAATTTCTGTCCACTATGAATATTTTCCTTCAGCTATATCTTTCAGGGTTGTCCCAGAAAGGGTTGTAAAGTTCCATCTGTCCAATTCTGGGTGGTGCCATCAGTAAACCAGGTCCTAGTCTTCTCTTCTTCAGTCAGCCGATCATAAGGAACACCCAATGAGGCTGCATGCTTGGCAGCAGATGGCATCTTAACAAGAGTAGAGACCATAGGCAGTTGAGCAACGTCTTCATGTAACTTGTTTGTGTCTTCAGGACTTGCCTGGGACCGATCGCATATATACCACTTCCATTTGATAATAGATTGCTGTTGTTCCTGTCCTACTTTATGACTCGGAGGGTCTGATAACACCCAGCGCACGATAGGAAGTTCAGGTCACATCGTAACTCGGTGACGTATTATTAAACATTCAGTGTCCACTAAGGCCCAATATCAGGCCAAGAGCTGTTTTTTGTTGTCCCTTATAAAACTTACATTGGTTATGGTGTCTGTTCACAGCAATAAGATCCTAACTAAGACACACACACACACACACACACACACACACACACACACACACACTACAGTGAGGAAGGGATCAGGTAGGTTTCTCTAAGGCTACAACTCCCATCTTCTATCTCACGTTTTTTATTAGTTATAGTAGGGGAGAGGGTAACATAGTCACGTAGGAGTTCTCTGCTGTTGAGAAGGCTCAGGGTATAAACATCACGGTGGAAAAGTCAAAGTTGATAATATTTCCACACACCCATCAACTGTTTATAAACATTCATTCAGAATTCTGAGAAAACCATGGCATTTCTTTTAAGCTTGGCTCCCATGGGAAATAGGTTTGCCAATTTCCCATGAGCCAATTTATCTTGGAGTCCTTGGGACACCATACCCATCTCAAAATACACATCCTCTTAGGTCTTCATTCATGCACTCAAGGCATATTCTGCTCTGTGTAAAAGACATTTTAAAATATTATTTTATTTATTCTTATCACTATATTTATAAAGAAATTTTTTATATTTGTGTAAATATTCTAGGTTAAAATAACACTGCTCCAAACAAAAGCTTACACAAGTAAAATACTTTTTTTCCCTTTATAATACATTGACCTCTGAACTCTGAGCATTCCTAGACATTCTTATTGGAGTCTACAATGTTCTTCATTTTACCCATATGTTCCTTGAACAATTATATTCAAACAACTTAATTATAATTAAATTATAATTTAATTAACTTTATTATGGGGTGTTTTGCTACTTGCAACATTTTCATAATAAATTTTCAGAAGTAAAATAATAGTTGTAAATTTCATATATTTTAATCAATCAATATTCTTGGTGAATAATATTACCTCACAACTATTTTCTTATAATTAATACATGGAAGATAGTTTCAAGAAGTTCAAGCAGTAAAGTCAGTGTGATCACTCAGCATAAGTTAAGAATCAAAAAGGAACAATAAGAGAAAACTTAAAAATAAAAAGGAATCCTGACATTAAAAGTAGCAAGAGCTCTTATTTGCACACACATTTAAGGACAACTTACTTCAAAATGAATGCCGCTCCATCACCTTGGCAGACAATTTAATGTGCTCCACTTAGCTATCTTCTGGAGTGGAATGCTTGCTTCCTCACCGTTTCTCTATCCAGCAAAACAAAACTGTAAAAACACAACAAAAAATAAATTTAATTTCCTTGCATAGTAATAGGTGCAAATAATGAAAGAGGAGAATGGGAAAATACTGCCTGTAAAGTTCTTATGGAAAAAGGGGGATTTAGATGTTTCCAGTAGAAGTTGACTTTTGCCCCTACCCAAAGACTATACATGGACTGACCCTGGACTCTGACCTCATAGGTAGCAATGCATATCCTAGTAAGAGCACCAGTGGAAGGGGAAGCCCTGGGTCCTGCTAAGACTGAACCCCCAGTGAACTAGACTGGTGGGGGGAGGGCGGCAATGGGGGGAGGGTTGGGAGGGGAACACCCATAAGGAAGGGGAGGGGGGAGGGGGATGTTTGCCCGGATACCGGGAAAGGGAATAACACTCGAAATGTATATAAGAAATACTCAAGTTAATAAAAAAAAAAAAGAAGTTGACTTTTGATTCATCATATCTTTCTGCCAAAAAGCAAATATTTTATATTTAACAAGAAAGACAGAGATTTTAAATGATAACTGAAAACAAGCACTGAAAATATTCATCTCATTAAGCATTCACAATATAGACAACTAGTTATTTTGGGTCATCAATTTTTTTTATTCAATACTGTATTTGTAGGTCAGAATACATCTCAGGGATGGAAGATGAATCAGCTTTGGGTAATTCTTTGCACCCAAATATGATCCTTTTGTTTTTATTTAACAAACTGTTTTAGCTAGCTTTTCCATTGCTGTGATAAAATACTCTTACCAAAGCAAATTAGAAAAGGCAATGGTTATTTGGTTGAAACCTCTCTTTCTTTTTTCTGTAACTGTATAAAGTTACTATTGTAAAATGAAAATTTTAAATTGGGCTTAATAGTTTGATTTCCACTTATGCGAGTGATAAATGTTATAGTTTCTAAATTGAGGAAACGTATGAGTTTCAGCTTATTTTTAAACATTTACAACAACTGAAGGCAGGCTCATTAGTGCAAATGTCTTTTTATCTTCTACATGACCTTGATATAACCAGGTTCATCTTTACTTTCACACTTTTGAAAAAATCCAAAACTTGCAGAAATCTAGATTATTCAAGGATAAAGGATAATCAGAGTAATTTAAGTTAAGGGGCATTATTTCTTCTGGAAGAATATTTCCCTAAATTATTTTAATTCTTCTGGTAATATTAGTACTCTCAATAAATACACAGGTACTAGCAGCTCCTCAAAATAAAAAAGTCTAAAGGAGGGTTTAATAGTGATTTGTCATTAATCATACCTCTACTGGTACTGATATATGCTTAATAGTTTGGTACTTTACAAGATGTTGCTGGTAAACTCACAAACCATACTGAATAAGGGTAAAGAGACCAGGATATGAATACAGAACCAAGAATGAAGTACATTCAATGCTTGTGATATAAGCAAATATATCACATAAACACTATTTGGTTATTTTCAAGAGAGATTTGTGCAGAGGAATTTTAACCCAATAACATGGCTGCTCTGGCAAAGGATCACATGCAAAGAGCCTCTAGGTCTATGTGATCTGACAGCAATGCAGATACACCCTGGATTATAGAGTTATCTTGCTAAATTATAGACATACCCTTTGCATATGCCCTTTATCCAAAACAATGACAGTAAGGCAATTTTAAACAAGGAAGTAGCCATATTTGAAAATGTTCCTACAATCATATACATATTTGACAGAAAGACTGAGACATAAGATAGGCCCACCTCTCACAAGAGCAGACAGAAAAAGGAAGTGACTGAAGAGAGCAATGCAGAGAGAGAGAGAAAAAATAGAAAAGACACAGATGGAGGAGAAGGGAGAGAAAGTTTTATTTTACTCAGTGGTAGAGAGACAGGTCATATGTAAAGACAGAAAGAGTCAGAGAATGAGAAGGATCAAGAAGATTAGAATAGATAAACAGAGTTAGTTTGAGGCCAAGCAAAGCAATTCAGTCAGAAGTCAAGAAAAGATGGTTTGAATCAGTCGGTTTGGAGAGAAGTTAGTGGCAGAACACCTGTTGTTGAACTGAGTTTTGAACCTGACACCCTTGAGAACTGCATACTGCCAGGTGTTTTTCATTCTTTCTACATATGGTCAAACTCCTGTGTCAATCTTTGCAAAAGACAAAAGTGGCTCACGCACTGATTTGAAAGAAAACTGCCTTTTTAAAAAAATCTGCAGTCATATTTTTCTGCCTCCTTTTGTTCATCATTGAGTTCTATAGTGAGTTATTCTTCACAGTGTCTGACATTGCAGCTTCTTCCCCAACCTTAGGCAAAGTCTTTTCTCATGTGTATATATAAGGAGACCATTTACATAGCCAACTGTTTCTAGCTTTTCCAGCTGAGGAGTACCTGAGCATGGCAGGAGAAGGATGCATAAGTCAGAGGAGACATAACCTATTTACCTATTCCTAATAATGCTTCATGATTATTTATTTATTACATACACACACAGATGCACATGCACTCAAAACATGTGTGCACATGTGCATTTACAAATGCACATGCATGCACAGGCATGTATGCCTACATAACTTTGGGAGAGATAGAAGGAAGTTCACATAACATTCCAACCATTAAATACTGCTGGAATCATGATACTATAGAAACTGTTATTATGTGTACTGGGATAGACCCTTTCAGGGTGAATATACTAGAAATCATATGAAAAATATGTTGGTATTTATAATTCCATGGTCTCTGTTTTCATATCTTAACAGTACCAAACAGCTGCTTCTGTTCGCTAAATTAAAGTCACTTAGTAGAAATAAGTTTGAGTTCATATATAGACATCCCTAAAGTTCTACTGTCATAAAATTTGCACTGCTGTTTTAACCCTACAGGTAGGTGCTAAAGAGGTCGAAGTCTAGGGGCAGATGGCATGCAGCGGGAAGTTCTGCTTCTCACATTGGTTGAATAGTGTTTGAATCTTAATCACAGCACATGTCAAGGTGGCTTAAACAAGTCACTTAGCAGACTAACTTACTCTTTCTTTTGCAAAGATAAAAATAAAAGAAAGAAAATGAGATATATCCAGCCATAATAGAATATTTGAGCACTTAAGACTGTGTGTGCTATATTTTTTCCAGGACCATCATTCTTGTTTTCTAACTCAGTGACTTCTTAGACCATAAATAGCAAGAATCTATAGTACATTCATTTTTAAGCACTCAGTTTCTTACTGTCACTTTATTTCCAAGGTATAGATTTTTCCTAATTGGGTCCTAACATATGTTCAAAATATTCTTTTTAGATCCCAATTTTAATTAAAAATATCTCCAGTTTATTTTTAAAAATTGTTTGCATTTAACCACGTGACACAAGTGGATATTTAACAAATGTAATGTTTAGGGCGTTATAAATGTAAAGAAGGCTGAAGATTACCAAGAAAGCACTAAAAGAAATAAAAATATAACCCTATGAGAAAAAGAATTCACTTGGGGAGGTAAATCTGGTGTATAAATGGCCTTCAACTGTTTAGGTAATTGTTCTCAACTACTGAGTATGTGAGTGCGTACTTTTCCACTTCCCTCTAAGATAGTTATTTTCAGCTAAAAGACTTATGTCTATAATCTTACCACACAAAATAAAATCACTCATTCTGTTTATCTCTCCCTAGGGGACTTTTAATATTGCTTTTACAGGTAGCAGTGTTCATCCTCCATCAAAATACAGACAGCCATATTTATCTCAACCATCATCATAAAAAGGTTTCCATGGATACAGAAAATTATTTTTCTGGATTTTTTTCAGACATCCATTACCACTAGAGAACTAGAAGATTGGAGCCAGTCGGAGATTTAGAACGCCTTTCCAGATCACAGTGGCATCCCCTAACTTTCCTGACTGCTTGATAGTGAAATGATAGAGGCTGCTGTTTGCTTCCTTTTGCAGTTGAGGTTTAGATTTGGAACTTGGTCTTGAAACTTTCTCTGAATGCTGCCATCTGTTCAGTTATAGCTTTATTTTAAGATATTTACGATTCTCAATTGCCTCACTGAGAAAGTCTTTGAGAATATGATAAACTCAAAATGCTTTTCTTCAGTGATTCTAAAGTGGTAATGTTTCATTCTGAAATCCATAATAACATTAAATCATATCCTAATGCCGCTCTCTCATATCCCTAATTCATCAATGCATGTAACTGCTATCATTCTCAACCAATTATCCATCTGCTTACTCCTATTCAACTCCTCTCTTGCTTGAGTCTGTATTCATCAATTAATTGACCCACATCTTATTTTACTAAGATATTTAAAATCATTGTAGATGTTTCGGTGTTAATATGGGTTAGCAAAGTTAAGAAATGCAAGCCATTGCCCAAATACCAAGTGACATGCGTACTTGCTTTGTTTAAAGAGAGTATGTGATGGTGATTGTGGATTCAAGTGAAGGTTTCTAGTTGCTAAATCAGTTTATGATTATATGAGAAGGTTAAACAAAATGCACAGTTTTTCAGTTTGTGAAAGGTTAAAATAGAATTTCTTTTATGAAGGAGTTACATCAATAGATTGTGTGAAAACATTGTTTGAGAATTCAACACCAAGGGAAATTGAAGTTTTTCTCTTAGAAGAGACTGATGATGTGTGATCTGAGATGAGAGAGTAAGACTTTCAACTAGGTGAGAAGGGATTAAGAAAAGCCTTTTATTTTTCTAGAAAGAGCAAAATGTCCAAGAGCCATAGGGTTGAAAAGACTTTTGTTTTTGTTGTTGTCCTTGTTTTGTTTTGTTTTTAAGTTAATTTTGGCTGGAGAGTGACACATGAATCACATTGCTCAGACGCCACATTAAAGATTTTCCACATTTTATCTATATGAAATAGGATATCAATAAAGAACTGGTAAGATCTTTGAAACATTATATACTCCCATGATTACCATTTAAAACAACAAAAACCTGATGCTTTAATAAGATATATGTAGTTTATAGTTAAGCATAGGTGCTTAACAAGTACAAAGTTTGGAGAGTTTGGACAAAGATTCACTTCCATTTACTAGCTACCATAATCAAAACAAAGGATATTTTACTTGAAAACTTGCTTTCCTGCAGTGAACACTCAAGTCACAGCAAATCCAGTTTCTGACCTGCTTTCATTGCACAATAATCTTCCTTCATATTTTAAGGTTTTTATATAAATTGGAAAATATAGTCAGTGCCTTTTTAAACCTGACTTTTTTCATTTAGTATACTTCTGAGATTCAGATTTTAAGTATGCAAATCAATAACCCATAAGTTCTTTTATTGCTGAGTAGTATTTTATTGTATGAATAAAATATAATTTGTATATCAATTCACTTCCTCATAGGCATTCGGGTTGTTCCTGGTTCAGGGTGCTTATGAATAAATATGCTATAAATATTGGAGTTCAAATATATTTTTAGATAGTCATTTTCATTTCTTGAAATTAAATCCTCTGAGTGGGTATGGAAGAATGCCTCCTAAGCCATCTCCCTTTGTAAAACCTTGAATTGAGTTGTTTATTTAAAGAAGAGTTATATCATTCAAAATATATTTTAATAGATTAGCAAAGTATAAGATAGAGCCTGAGTACTATTTCAATTGCCTAATTTTTACTCCATCACATATACATATGTGTGTGTATGTATGTCTGTATATATATATGTACATATATATATGTGTATGTGTGTGTACGTGTATATATATGTGTATGTGTATATATGTGTGTGTATGTATGTGTGTATATATATATATGTGTGTGTGTGTGTGTGTGTATGTATTTTAGAGACTTAGTACTGAATAAACCTTATCCAAGTGTCCTCTGCCATCCTGCCCTTCTATCAAAGCTATGTTTTTTGTTTTTCTACTCTCCCTGAATGCCTCCTCAAGCTAGCAATCTTCCTTCTGTATAATATCATGTTTCTTCCAATATATTTTCATCACAATGTACTTGATTGGTTTCACTTTGGTTTATAATGTGCTATCTACCTGAATTCAAGCTCTAGAATAGGAAAGATATGACATTTGTATATTAACTCGCTTCCTCATAGACATTCTGGAGTAGAGAATTACATGTAGATGGAAATAAACCACTCAACAGATATGACATTTATTGTTCTGATTTGATTGTTTGCAATGTTCTCTTTTTTGTTGGTTATTTTTTTATTTACACTTCAAATGTCATTCTCCTTCCCAGTTTCCCCTCCAAAAACTGCCCATTCCACTCCCCTCCCCCTGTCTCCAAGAGAGTACTCCCCTACCCACCCACCCACCCACCCACCTACGCCCACTCCACTGCCCTATCATCCCCTACACCGGTTATTTCTTGAGAATAATGTGAGGGTCTATAAGGCGAACACATGTTGGTTTGAAGCAGTTAGTGACTACAGTAATGCAAGGAATCATTGTACATCTTTATATTGTTAATAATTATATTTAGTTTTCTTTCATATCTTTGTATCCTCTCTGGGTATGGACCACATTGCATAAAACCTGCTGTCTTCCCTGTTCTATTTTATTTGGTGTTCGGAGGTGCATGTGAATACAGCTCCCTAAAAACAGGCTGCATCTCCCTGTCATTTTTGCTGCTAGACATAGCTATGTTACTACATTTTAGGTGGTGGAATATGAGATATTTCAAAAGACATATTACATACAGAAGACTTCTATTCTACATCCTCTAGATACAGACTCATTTTCTATGAACTATTTGTCAGAAGTATGTATGAAGTGTAGTGAAGCTGGACTATTGGCCTGATTTCCTGTAGGTGTGCAAGGAAGAGAATCTTTTTACTTCCCACAAATATTATACTGAAGAATGATGTAACCGATTCTGCTTCGTACAAATTTCATTTTTTTTTGTCTTCGAGGTTGGTTAATAGCTTAAATGACAAATAAAAGGACTATTTGATGCCTCTCCAAGATTGCCACTCTTCTTCTCTGATTTCTCTTAGAACAATTTGAACTTGTTCATATATGACAGCTGAATTATTCTCACGAATTCCACTCTTCTCATTTATGGTTCTCATTGAAGGTTAAATCCGTTTCAGTACTCTAGATGCTGTCCAAACCTAGTGGACATCATTTCTGAATCCACCATATTCATGGACTTCCAGTCTGTTAATTATTATTTTTTGCTTAAATGTAATCAGTGTATTTAAAACACACATCTATAAAACTTACATTCTTCCCTGAAATGTACTTGTATGTCCACATGTAATATGGCTCATGGCTTTTCTCTTTGCATCCCAAATTGCCTGAGAAATGAGGCAGCATCCTTCTATAGCATCTGCAGCAGATCCTGCCTTCAGGTCACTGCCCTATATGGGTTCCTGTTCTGATTTCCTGTGGTGGTGATCAGCAATGTGGAAGTGTAAGCCAAATAAATTCTTTCCTTCCCAACTGGCTTCATGGTCATAGTGTCACAATATAGTAATAGAAACCCTAACTAAGACGCCAAAGGTCATACTTGAGACAAAAGAGTGGCATGTTCACTGCTTTCTTCTCACATACTAAGAATATTGACACTGATGACAATGATTTAACTAATTAGATATTTTGTGTCACTATGTAATGCACCATATAACTATTGTGAAATCTAAGGAAATACCCAATTTAGGAGCATGCTGTTTTTTAATAATGATCTGTTATTCAGTCATAACATCTGATTGTCAGTTAGTCAACGATAACCAATTAGTTGGACCTTGTTCAAATAAGTCAAATGGCAAGGCACAGATAGTAAGGATGTTTGGGATTTTTTTTCCTTTTACGTTTTTATCTGTACATATTACCAGAACATAGATGGACAGCTCTTGGAACCTCTCTGGCTTTAAGGAATTTCCAATTTGAGAATTGATTGCTACTTTAATTCATGATATATGTTAATTGTCTATTTTTTCTTTTTATATGTACTATTTCTTATCAATTATACAAATTTGTATATGTACAGAGGGGTAAATATTGAACTAATAAATGCATGACTTATAATAGCATGGTTCAAATTCACTATATTGGTTTTACTTTGATTTTATCGTATTACTTTGTATTTTTTACTGTAGTTTTAATTTTAGGAGGAATTATTGACTATCGAAGTCTTTTTTTCTTACTTATCAAAGTGTGATTATTTTATTTATTTATCATTTAATTATTATTGATTAAAATGGTTTAATGTTGATAGCTATGAAAATAAGTATAATAAATCATAATACTATAGAACATTAATTTTGTAGAAAAATCTAGAAATAAAGGCATGATTAGTAAATTCGAGGTTGTTCTGACACCAGGATTTTAAAGGAAGTAAGCACAAAAAATAAAACTGCATTTATCAATTCTTGATCTTAGAGCATGAGCCGTTGGAGTCCTGTTTAGGAAGTTTACCCCTTGACAATGAGTTCAAGGTTCTTTCCCAATTTTGCTTCTACTAGATTCAGTGTATCTGGTTTTATGTTGAGGACCTTGATACAGTTGGACTTGAGCTTTGTGCACTGTGACAATATGGGTCTATTTTCATTTATCTACATACATTCAGGCAGTTAGGCAAGCACCCTTGATTGAAGATGCTTTCTTTTTTCCATTGTATATCTTTGGCTTCTTTGTCAAAGATCAAGTGTGCATAAGTGTGGTTTTATTTCTAGGTCTTCAATTCTATTCCATTGATAAACCTATCTGATTTTGTACCAATCCCATGCAGATTTTATCGCTATTGATCTGTAGTAGAACTTGATATCAGGGATGGTGATTCCCACAGGCTTTTTTTTATTGTTAAGTATTATTTTCCCTTTGCAATTTTATGAGGCAAAGGACACTGTCATTAGGACAAAATGGTAACCAACAGATTGGGAAAAGATGTTTAAAAATCCTACATCTGATAGAGGGCTAATATCCAAAATGTCCAAAGAACTTAAGAAGTTAGATTCCAGAGAGCTAAACAACACTATTAAAAATGGGGTACAGAGCTAAACAAAGACCTGTCAACTGAGGAATATCGAATGGCTAAGAAGCACCTAAACAAATGTTCAACATCCCTAGTCATGAGGGAAGTGAAAATCAAAACAGCCTTGAGAATCTACCTCACATGAATCAGAATGGCTAAGATCTAAAACTCAGGTGAAAACAAATGCTGGTGAGGATGTGGAGAAAGAGGAACACTCCTGCATTGTTGGTGGGATTGCAAACTGGTACAACCACCCTAGAAATCAGTCTGGAAGTTCCTCAGAAAATTGAACATTGCACTACATGAGGACCCAGCTATACCCGTCCTGGACATATACCCAAAACATGTTCAAAATACAACAAAAATGCATGCTCCACTATGTTCATAGAAGCCTTATTTATGATAGCCAGAAGCTGGAAAGAAGTCACATGCCCTTCAACAGAGGAATGGATTCAAAAATATGGTACATCTACACAATGGATTATTACTCAGCTATCAAAAACAATGACTTTATGAAATTCGTAGGCAAATGCAATGAACTAGAAAATATCATCCTGTGTGAGGAAATCCAATCACAAAAACAAAACAAAACAAAACAACAAAAAAAAAAAACTCCACATGGCATGCACTCACTACGCAAGATACAATCCCCAGACCACATGAAACTCAAGAAGAAAGATGACCAATATGCAGATCCTTCAGTCATTCTTAAAAGAGGGAATAAAAATATTCATATGAGGAGATATAAAGACAAAGTTTGGAGCAGAGACTGATAGAATACAGAGGTGAATGCTTGCACACATCCATTGAACTGAGAATGGGGTCCCCACTGAAGGATTTAGAATAAGGTTTGAAGAAGCTGAAGGGGCTTGCATCCCCATAAGAACAACAATACCAACCAACCAGAGCTCACAAGGACCAAACCACTATCCAAAGGATACACATGGACAGACCCATGGCTCCAGCTGCATATATAGAGAGGATGGCATTTTTAGGAGAAGTCCTTGGTACTGCCAAGGCTGGACCCTCCCAGTTTAGGGGGAGGTCAGGGCTGGAAGTGGGAGTAGGTGTGGAGGGGAACCCCCTCATAGAAGAAGGGGAAGGGCGATGGAATATGGAGGGCTTATGGACAGGAAACCGG
>NC_141548.1:75610000-75697500 GCF_021556685.1 Rattus norvegicus
AAAATCACTTAATTGTAAATTGTGCATGTCATTTTATGTATAAAAATAATATCTTAAAATCTATGTCAGCCAACCCAAGCATTGCAATATCACCTTTTAGTTAGGGATAATTTTCTTTGGCTTGTGAATTATACTGATTCTTTAAGAAACAGGCAATGTTCTGCTATATTATCCCCATACTTTGGGCTTTATTTTTTTTTAGAACAGTCAGTTTACCATATAAACCCACCATGGCATGGGTTTACTGCATTCAGCTTGCAGACACCACAGGCTGTTACACTGAATCATTTCACTCACGAGCATCACAGTGAAAATGATGCAGGAGAGAAGACAGTCAAAATTGTCAGGTCCATCCACTACATATTCAACTCACTTAGCTTAGCCATGCACTTTGAGAATGCACATGAAATTCAGAAGAGCATTTTGAAGAGAAAAGGCAGGCTGGCTTGAGAAGAGAGGGTGTTTTTTAAAGCAGCAAAACATGAAGAATGGGAGAAGGTAGGAAAGGGGACATTAAAGTGAAACTATCCTGCAAATATGTTTCATTTATACAGTAAACAGATGTTTATCTGCCCCTGTACATGGAGAAATGCACTATGAAAGCTGTGTGGGTTTTTTTCTTCAACATTATAAATCTCCCAAGAGCAGACAAAGCTCCTCCTTATAGAAGCTGTGATTTTTTTCCCTACAATAATTTTCTATACTTGTGCCAAAGAACTAAAAATAAAAATGACATGGGAAGTTCTCGCACAGTGCGAATCACAAGCTCCATTGTAAAACTGAGTCATCATGTTCAAGTTTCAAGAAAACACATCCAGGTTAGAGAGCTCACTGCTCTGATTGCCTTTCTCCTGCCTGGGCTGGCCGAGATAGAAAGCCTGTGCTACGGTTATCAATAACTGCTAGGAACTCTGGCCATAATCGAGTAGATAGCTGTAATGTAGCATTGCGTTGAGAAAGTAAATGTGCTAAGAACTGTTAGAGGCTGAGGTTTATTGAGACAGCCATGATTACTTTGCAGACTGAGCACATCTTCGGCCAGCTAAGGCTGCAAGAAGCACTTAGAGAAGTTATCAGGTTTATTTAAACTAAACATATATCTAGCTCCCCTCATTTGATTTGATTTTATTGTCACGCCGTAGAATATAACTTAGGGCTTTAGCACAGACTGCCTTCCTGTCCCATCCTCTAACTCATTGCCCACACTTCTCAAGGTCAAAGACAGCCTCCAAAAGGACATGGCTGTATTGATTGATTGGGTCTGCAGTGTTTATGCCTACAGGTGCTGGTAAAGGAGCCTGTTGTGTTTTCAATAAAGTGACTGAAGAAGAGTGGAGTTGAGTCTGTTAACAAGACATGTAAAGCTAGGTGTTCCCTGGAGATTCTGGTCCATTGTATCTCGAGCCCCTTGTCCTTTACTCCGTGCTGAAGTGGAGGACTTTGCCCTCCGAGTCACTATGACTATCACTAGGAGAATGAACACTCCCTGGTTGGGGAATTAAATAGAGCATTCAGCAGTGTAGGAGTCAACATACAGAACAGTTCTTTTCTCTTTGTGCTGATGTATTGGTGCATCCTGAGAAAAAGGCTAACTCAGTAAAGCAAAGATCACTCCCGCTGTGATGCCTTTCACCTAAGTATGTATATCAGTTGCTGCTGAAAAGAAGTCAGACAAAAAAAAAATCCCATGGCACAAAGCAACAGGGACAGTGAGTTTGCAGACGTCTGCTTATTGATTTTAAACATTACATCCTTCGGAGTCACCATATCTTTATTTACTGATGAAATCATTAGGCACAGATATATAAGGAATACTATTTTATAAACATAAAAGATACAGTCTCTATTTTGTAATTCTTGGGCCTTCCTGGAATAACTAGGTATGTGAACTATGAATTTTCCAATGAAATAAGCCATTTGTTCCATACATGGAAGAAAAGCAGTTGTGTCTATTATGGGGTTATATTCTTGCTTTTCCCTTTTCTCTGTGGCATCCTGATTTTATTGCTGTCATTCTAACGTCAACGATGACATTTTTTCTGGCTACACTTTTAAAATGTCAGGTTTCTTGAATTGTGATTTGCATACAGTAAGATTCACCCTTTTAGCAACGGAATTCTGGACGCTGAAAAACACACAGTCATAGATCCTGACTAAGACATCAGTATTATTCTGTTCTGCTTAACCAAACATCTTCCTTCCTGAATTTTGAGTCAGATGTCATCTTGACTCTCGACTTAACTCGCAGCACTACTCTATCCCTGTACGTACTTTTAAAAGGGAAATAACATTAAAGATTGTGATGGCGGAGTAACGATCTCCTAATTTGAGATGTGTAGTGGAAGTTGGTGTGTTTGGGTTTGTCTCTGTCTTGGGGGTAGCTTTTTGTCAGTTTTACAACACGGAGGCACCCGGCTGAAGAATGCAGAAGCCATCTCTTTGAGATACTTGTCAAAGCGAGTTTCTCCATGTCCAAGTCTTAGTGATAGGCCAAGAGGCTAACTTTAGTCAAAGTCAATTAGCAAATTCAGGCCAAGTTCCTACTTCGACTTTATCCAGAGTTTCCAACAGTTCTTCTCATGTTTTTTTCTAGAGAAATGATTTCTCCTCCTTTTTTTAAAATTGCATTTCTTAGTTTACACTTTAAATGTTATCCCATTTCCCGGTTTCCCTTCCAGAACCCAGTTATCCTACCTCACGCCCTTGCTTCTATGAGGGTGCTTCCTCACCCACCTACCCACCCCTAACTGCCTCCCTGCGCTGACATTTCCCTACACTGGGGCATCAAGCTGTGACAGGAACAAGGGTGTCTCCTCCCATTGATGCCTGACAAGGCTGTCCCCTGCTATATATGCAGATGGAGCCATTGGTCCATCCCTGGGTTCTTTTGGGATGGTGGTTTATTCCCTGGGAGCTCTGGGTGGGGTCTGGTTGGTTGTCTTGTTTACATATTCAACTCTAATGGTACCCACCATTCTTTCCCAAGAACGTTTGCAATCAAATTATATACCTTCTCACCCCAGTTCTCTTCATTATTCTTTGAAGTTAGTGTGTTCCCTGTATTCCAACCCCAACCACTCCTTGACATTATTGTTTGCGTTACCTTGCCTTTAAAGGATTATGATGGAAGGAACCATACAGTATAAAGCTTTTTTGTTTCTTTTTTGGTATGTGTCTGTAGCAATGTGTTAGTATTACCTTGTATCCTATCACGATTTATTCTCAATCCATAGAATTGTACTTCGATCTCAATATTGCATCAGTATTAGTCCTACAAAAGTCGTCACCATTTTGCTTTTTAGATACATTTTGAACCATGATTAAATATGCATCTATTCACGTGTAAATAAGTACAGACATACAGGTCTGCATACAGTCACACACATGTAAATAAAACAGATTTTGCTTTCTTCTACCCTGCTAAGAAAAAAAAAATTCATGGCCTTAATTAGAAGGCCATTGTATAATGTGGTCTGCAAATCGATACACAAAACAGCCACTAATTTGAAAGAAGTGCTATAGCCCCTATGATATTTGAGGATGAAAATCTGATATTTATAAAATGCTCAAAATTATCCAGAAATATGGATTTGATTATTTTTATGGTAGCCACTTATTTTCCATGGATGCTCTGTTCCAAACATACATTAGTCAGATATGAGCTCCGGAAAGGGCATTTGAAGTAGTATAGATTGCTAAAAAATTAACAATAACTATTTATTAACATTAACATTAACGAAGGAAATTGGAAAAGTATACATCTCTTCTATCAAGCTTGCTAAGATAAAAATAAAACTGTTTGTATGTTTCATAAAAAGATATGTAGCATATTTTGTTTGTCTGATGTGTGTACTAATTTAGTCTCTGTTGCTTTATTTTACTGATTAGTGGTATAGTAAGAATTTAAGTCATTTCAGAGAATCATATGGCAATCATTAAACATCTTACAGTTTTTTTTCAGTTTGAAATAAATTTTCAGTTGATGTAGAAGAAGCTTAGTCCAGCAAAATATCTGTTCTGGCCAGAATACAGGCATGTATTCAGTATACATCTTTAATCCCAAACAATGCAGGTAAGATTAGTTTGTAGAAGGAAGCAGCCATGTTTGAAAGTGATGTATAATTGAGAGGCATACAAAATGATGATTTGGAGAAATATTCAACAGAGTAAATCAGAGGTAGGATTTGCCCCAACTCTCAGGAGCATAGGAAAGAGAAGTTACTTAAGAAAAGTGCAGGGAGAAAGAGTTGAGTCAGCTCTGTTCAGGGAGCAGAATAGAGTCAGTACAATGAGGTTGAGCTCAGTTCCATTCAGTTCCTACATCAGAGGCAGTTGAAGCCAGAGAATAAGAAGGGGCCAGAAGATTTGAACAAATTTCCAGAGTTAGTTTGAGGCCAAGAAGAGCAATTCAGTGAGAAGCGGAGAGGCACCAGATTGAATCAGTCAGTTTGGAGAAGAACTTGAGCCAGAGCAGCTGAGTTGAAAGAGCCAGCCAGAGCTGAGAAAGAACTAGAAAGGGTGAGCTTATTCAGCAGTAAGCCACAGGGATGGCAACTACGTCAGGCAAATAAAAATTACCTTTACAAGTTGAACGTTTGAAATAGGCAGAATTGGGGTTGGTTTTAGGGGAAAGCAAGCAGGGGTAAAGATGACATGGAAGCATAAGAGGAAAACACATTGTTCTAGTAACTTCTTATAGAACCATAGTGACGCCATTTTAGTGATCTTTGTGGCATTTCCTCTAAGCGTTTTTCAATGTTATGATTCCATATGTTTTAATATCTGAGATGTTGATACACTTAATGAAATTACAATGATACTATTAACCTCATATTGTTCTACAAGCCTATGCACATATTTCCTAACACCATGGCCTATCTAAATCTTCTTTCCCACACACAAACTGTGCTTGATTTTCACCTTTATACCATAACGTATGCAATTATTCATTTATATAATTCCAATTCCAAATTAATTAAATACCCATGGTTCGCAGAAATTTAGCTTTTTGAGCAATCTCTGATCGGAATGCTAAAATGTCTTTCCACCCAAATTTATTACTGTGTCTACAGTATTTCATGATATGAAGTGATTTGTCTAATTATTTTATTATGCTACTTTGATTAAAATTTAATATATGAATTGGGAAAAACTAGAAAAAGGACTCTTGTTTTAACCTTTTAAAATTTTGGCAAATGAAAAATAAAAGTTTTTACATATGATGGAATCTATAATTCTTTAAACAAAGTAAATAAAGGTAAAAATAACAAAATGTTGCCAAAAGGTATAAGACTTTTGTTTCAGAAAGTACTTTGAGTTTTGCTTTCTTATCTGTTGTTTGAAAAAGTATGCTATTAATTAACTACGTTTTCCTGACTCACAAAATTTCTGCTTTTCCTGGGACTAGAAATATGTGCCAACATGCTTCTTAATTGGTTTTTGCTTTGGGTAGAAATATTGCTTTTTGGAAAAAATTAAAAATTAAGAAATATGTATATGATTGAATATTCAATACATGGCACAAACCATGGTACAGTCAAAGATTTTGAACAAAATAGTTTATTTTTATAAGCTGATGGACTTTCTACACATGCATGCATACCTCTCCCTGACATCATAAATAAACTTTCTATATTTTCCAATGAAGTTTTTTTTTAACATTTATTTATTTATTTATTTACAACCATTAGAGATGGTTGTGAGCTAGCATGTGGTTGCTGAGAATTGAACTCAGGATTTCTGGAGGAGGAATCAGTGCTCTTAACCACTGAGCCATCTCTCCAGTCGAATAAGGAACTTCTTAATGAATGATTATATTAACTTTTCAAGAATATTGATTATAATAATAGAAAATTTGTTGACATGTGGCATAATTCTTGATTTAGATCAGAGGTTGGCAAAATAAACTGTATGTAATTGCCCCTCTTTAAATATTCTTGTAGTCAAATAATTTTATATGAAATTAACTTCAACTACTGTACATGGATAGATTTAGGTCAAATTCATTAATGTACTTTGTGTTCATATGCATTTATAATTATCAACAGAAGATACTGAGAAGAGTTTTTTTTTATTTATTTACTCTTTTAAAGACTAGTACCGGTATTGAACCCAGTGCCTTGGAGTGTGTCCTAATATTGGACTACAAATTTACAAATCTAAATCCTGAGAAAAGAAATACGTGACCTCGTTCAAACTAGACAAATGATCCATAAAACACAAGCCAACAAATTCTGATCCATGATTGGAATTTAGCCTAAAAAGAGAGAGACACTGATGAAGAAGAACAGTAAATACTGAATCATACTGAAAGTCAAGCAACCAGAATCTACCCTGGACTCTCTGTCCTCTTTGTCAAATTCCATAGATTTTAGGCTCAGCAAACAGCCATTTTTTAAAAATCTTTTCAACAATTTATTTGCTAAGCGATGGTTTCTATCTTTCTTCAGCTGTGAGCAGGAATCACAGGAGATTTTATCCCACGGTGTTGTTAGTTCAGTTAATATAATCAAAGTGTTTTTGAAGAGTGTCTGATACATTATAATTGTTAAGCTTGAGTTATTTGTTTTTCCTATTGGCGCTCCAGCGTTAGAAATTGAACCATAGTACCATACTGAGAAATACTGCAAATATATCTGAACGTAAGAACAAACATATCTAAGATAAAAATTAAGTAAAATGACTCTTAGCTTCATGGCATGCAATAGAATTTATTATATTTCATCTCCACTTGCTGTCTTCCCATTTTAACCCCATCCTAATTAAATGTGTTTTATAGGACATGATTTATTCTATTTCAGAATGTATATTAAATAATTACAACAAAAGCATCAATCTGTTCTTAAGGTTCATTTTGCTACGGGCTCTCCTCATCACTGAAGCTCCATTTTCAGCTTCTTATATCACCCACAGTACCTCTTGTGGATCTGAGAATTTTCTGGAACAGACTCAAACATCGGCTACATGTGGCTATGTTCATGGTTCAATAAAAAAAAATCTTGCACGGATACCAAAGTATCTTCTAGGCTTCTTCTAATCATGAGTTACAGATTAGAATGATACTTAAGGAGAAAGTGCTTCATTCATCATATGGGTATTAATTCATTATATGTCTAATCTGTTGTTTTAAAAAATATGATACAAGTAGACATTGCGCATAAGTCCAATATCTTTCTGAGCAACAAATAAAATAATTTGAGCAAATGGTATATTTTTGAAGAGCTCAAGTGATTTTAGACACCCACTTGTAAGCTTTCACATTATAAACTAATTTTTTATCTTATCATACAGATTAAAATGCAAGATCTGCATTATGCACGTTAAAAAGATTTCTTTAATTTTTAAGTTTTATGTGTGTTGCCTGTTTATGTATGCATGGATTTTCTGTCTATGGATTAAAATTTCTTGTGAGGTAGGAAGGGAGTTTAGATCATCACAAGCTTGAATTACAGGCAGTTGTAAGCTGCCAGATGTGGGAACGGCTTCAGGTCTACTAAAGAGTTATGTTCCTCTGCCACTTCTTCAGC
Organism: Rattus norvegicus; assembly: GCF_021556685.1. Lineage (NCBI taxonomy): Eukaryota > Metazoa > Chordata > Mammalia > Rodentia > Muridae > Rattus > Rattus norvegicus. The sequence continues at coordinate 75,617,527 of NC_141548.1, forward strand.
GCTCCGGTATTTATTTTATTACCATAAATGTGTGTTCTAAACATTAAAAAGTATAATATTCTACATATAACTAGAAGTTTTTAGTTACATGAAAAACAGGATTTTATTATGAAACTTCATCGATTGTATATAAGGCACTTGGGTCTTTCTTTCCTATTTTATTAATACTCTTTCCCTTATCACTGTTCCTCATCCTACTCCTAAAACACTGCTTTCCAATTTTTTTTTCTACTTCAACTTTTACACTTCCATATATAGACAAAAACAATATAGAGTCTACACAGTTTTTAGACCTAAAGAAAATATGTAAATGAACTATAATGGGACCCTCATTTTATCTAGGGGCTTATGACATTTAAACTATATATTAGGCCAACTTAAACAATCATTACTTGTGACTACAGAATAGGACGCATACACTTTATAAGCATATGAAAGCTATTTTAAATATCCAAAACCAAGCTCAAGTTTAAAATAGCTTTCACAATTACAGTTTCATGACTGTATATGTTGATATGTAAATAGTGTAATGTTTGTTTTATAAAGTATTAATTATATCATTGAAGCATTTGTTGGATATTTTGAATCTGATCATACAATAAAGCTGCTACTGCAAGGAAAATATAAGAAAATAAACTCATTTTCTTTGTTTAGGAATATGTATTTAAATTGTGTTCAAAGAGAAGTCCACACCTCACATGAATGGAAATGAATGTCATTGATTATTAAGTTGTTGCACATATCCTTCTTTAAATACACATTACCACTATTTTCTCCTCATTTCTGTACCCTTCTGACATACAGGTTGATGACTTCTACTCCTCTCTGAGATACTACACAGTACATTCTTTAAGGCTGTGTAAACTCCAGGTCTTCAAATATAAGTGTTTCTGGCAAGTTTTCCAGTCACTGTAAATGTACTTGCATTGGATTTTCTGAAAACTCTGCACATCAGAGTTAATTCCAAAACCATATGCTTGGGCTGCATTAATCACAACAGCATGCAACTCCCTTCAATTTATAAGTATTCATGAAGCAGCGAGATCTACATTTCATTCCCACAGTATGGTAATATTTATGTTCATTTTGAAGTGTGGTTTCTATGTTCACCCGAAAGATGTGGGTTTAGATCTTTTTTTTTTTTTTTAAATTCTGTTTTGGTTGTTTCATGACGTCTTCAGGATACTTCAGTAAAAGCCACTGTGGTTGTCACCTGTTTGAAAGGCTCTTTGTGTACTCCAATCTCTCCACGAGCAGCTGTATCGCGGCTGTCATTTTGACTGGTAAAGATGTCTTTGGCTGATAAGTCTCTGCCTGTGGCACGCAGAGTGACTTCAAACAACTAATTAGCAGGAACTAGGCCACCCCAAGGTTTGACGCTGTCCATCAAGGCTGCGACCACTGCTGACACCATCAGGAGATCTGTCAAATATTGCTCTTCCTAAAAATACTACCAAGCCCACTCACTCTGTGGCGAAGCAAGAAATGGCACATTGTGTTGAATAGAAAGTGAGAGAAGGTGATGGCCAATCTATACAGACTTGAATAATTGGGAAAATACTGAACTCATGGGAAATCAAAATGTCCATTTATTTAATGTGTTTGTGGAATGTAAGGCAATCACCCAAAAAAAGAAAACCTCATAAAATTCTATTGAATAAATTCCTAAAGCTACAAAATATTTCACGAACTCTTATTGAGCACTGAAAAAATACTATTGTATATTCCCTTTTACAAGGCACTATTAATAATCAGATATAACAGATATTGCAATAGACAAAGATGTAACTATATAACAGACACATAGTAGATACAAAATTATTCAATTCCTCAACCAGCCAAATCTGTTTGCAGAAATGTATGCATGCACTCCAATACATAAATTTCCAGTTACATGTTTTAGACTTTGTTATGTCGATTATCCTAAATTCACATTGATAACAAATAAGGTCATCATGTAACTTTATAACTAAATGTTTTGTGCTTATATTAATAATATACAGGTAAATTTTACATACATTTATGTAATATTAACTACAAATAGTCCGATAGTGGTCTGTTGTGCATTTTTAACCAGACTGAAGTTTTGTAATATAAGTCATGATAGAGATCTTATCTGAAATCAGTGTATTTTCTCTAAAAGAAGAATAAAAACAACGTATTCTCTACCTACTGTGCTAAAATTTCTGCTTTGGTTTTATTTTGCATCTTGAGCAACTAACCTTTCAACACTGCTTACACAGAAGCACACAGCTGACTACTTCTTGTGCTGTAATATCTCACATACAGCAAACTGTCTACTCCTTACTGTGGTATAACTATAACGTTCCATATCTAGTATTCCTCCTAAATTAATCAGAAGTGAAAAAGTCAAGAAGAAGCAAAAGAATGAAAGGGAATAATTAAATCATCATTTGTTGAGAGCGTGATTGTAGGAAAGAACAAAAAGGAGATGATGGATAATTTATTCTGCATCTTCCAAAGAAATAACTCAACATCTTTTCCATGGATAAAAAAATACAAAAAGGGATATTTACAGTTAATAAATGTATTTATATACCATAAGAGAAAACAAAGAGAGACATGCTGAACTCTATTTCTGTTTGTGCATTTTTATAAGCAGTCTGGAATTCGAAACAAATCCAGAGAATATAGGTGACTAGAGTTCTGGAGTTTACCTTACTTTTTTTTTAAACATTTGAAAGCACAAGTGACTAATGCTTTAATTTATGACACTTGCTCTATTACAAGATTCTGTGAGCATCTCTGTGCTGTTTGCTTGTGACCTAGGCACAAGGGTGTACCTGTAGAATATTTTAAATTAGGGAAAATTATACTTTGCACATTACATCACGTCTGCAAAATTAAGTATTTAAAAGTATATGACATACATTTTAAGTAGCACTTTTAATATAGTCCACTTTTCTTCCTAATGTTCCTCTAACTCACTGTACAACACATTAATTTACTCTATGAAATGTTTCTATCACAATATTTTACAAAATTGGTAACTTCTCAAAAGTGTCGATAATTCCTATTTATTTATAAATCCACCAAAAAGATCCGTGTTATGAATTTCAATAAAAGGTCAACATTTCCCCCTATCAAAATGTTTTGTCTCTGCTGTGTTAATTTGCTGCAGTTGCCCACCCTAGAATATCTCATCCAACCATCTGCACCTATGAGTTTCACACTTGTAATAACTGCCACATTTCCAGGGTCTGGCAGCTAAAATTCACACTGATCTATAAGCCCTTACACCAGTCTTACAAACTCTTAAAGCTAAAATTTCCAAATAACATTCATGCTAAGGTTTTATCCCTACAGAGAAAATCTTAGCTGAGAAATCCCATGTATTGAATAGTAGACCATTCTGTAAGAATATTAGGTAAAGTTTAATAGACAGTAATAGTGAAGAAATAGTCATACTGATAGGAATTCCCATGTCTGAATGCGTGCCTGTGTGTGTGTGCGTGTGTGTGCATGTGCGTGCGTGTGTGTGTTTGTGTGAATTCCAATAACTATAAGACATTTCCCTGCCAACCGAAGAATAGGAAATCTGAAAGCTCTATCTGTCTGTATCCTGTGCAGTTTCATGGCTCTGGAAAATGAGGTATCAGAGAAAAGAAATGGCAGCTAAATTTATAGATCAAAGATGTTTAGAAAGGTGATAGGCATAAATGGTATAAAGTAATGCATACTCTTCCATTTCTGCGTTTCTATTTTAACCACTGCAGTGCTTAGTAGCTGCTGTGACAGAGAGTATGGTAGGAATAGGTGAAAACAAAGAACTTTAACATGACAGTTTTAATTCTGCACCTCATTTGAATTCTAATTTAAGAAAGAATTTCAAGTATGGATTTTTTTTGACATTTGCTTGGAAAACTACTTTTATGCACTTTTAAGGTGCAATGATTATATTACTCCAAGACATCAAATCCTAGGACACAAGCAAATTTTATGCTACCATTTTCTAGTACCACGACTTAGGTTAGTCTAGTCTATCCGTTCTTTCCTCAGGTTATGAAAATGAAATCATTTAGTTGTGTCAAAATGTAATATTTGCCCATGGGAAGTAAGACATTCTGTGAAGCTTTTCTTTACATTGTTTGTATTCAAGCATTTCCCAACAGATAATTGTATAGTTTCCGAATATGGACACGATTGTGTTTTGCTCAATTTAACAATTTGTAACTATAAACAAATTACCTCATATCATGGTCTCAATTTTTCCTTCTACAAAGTGAATGGAATTGTAGTAAGAATTAAAAATCAACATGGTTGAATTAGGGAAAAGCTGCTGGAGGTTGAGGAGGCCAGCCCTGTAGGAGGACCAGCAGTCTCAATTAACCTGGACCCCGAGATCGCTCAGACACTGGATCACCAACCAGGCAGCGTACACCAGCTGATATGAGGCCCTCAACACATACACAGCAAAAGACTCTCAGGTCTGGGTTCAGTCAGAGAAAATGCACCTAATCCTCAAGAGACTGGAGGCCCCAGGGAGATTACAGGTCTGGTTGGGGGTTGGGGGGGCAGGAAGGTGTGAGAAGGAAGTACCGGATGTGGAACAATCAGAGGGTAGACCGGGAGGAGAATAAAATCTGGAGTGTAAAAATAAATAAATAAATAAATAAATAAATAAATAAATAAATCAATCGACATTTCAACGACACCCCAAATATCCTTTTTCTCACATACCTGAATTAAAGATGAATATTCAAAATTGTAAATAAACATTTATCAGAGTTTAATTGACTACAGTTTTAAGTCAGTAACGCATGCGATTATAACATGTTTTATATTCAGTGATAGAATAGAAGAATTAATGTAATGAGTAGAAAATATTTATAGTAGTGTCTGGGACTAAAATATCTTAACACCTGATATTAACATTTCTTTATAAGTAAGCAATAATTATCTTTATGTAAGACGTGATGGGTTAAGAATGATATTTCATAAATCTGGCTATAACCTTCTTGGTTTTACTTTGTATCAAATACCAGAATATAAATTTAATAATTAAATTTAGATTAATTACCACTAATTACCCAGAACGTGACATGAACAAGTTAGTCCTATAAGTTACATATCATCCTATTACATCAGAATATTTCTTTTCAATTTTATTAATGTAAATAAAGAAAATAATAATTCTGAAAATTTAATATTTGGAATGTACACTTATAAGATTTTATATTATTATAAATAAATATAATATTCTAGAGAATTATGTTGTATGTTATAGTCATCTTTTCTTTTAAGATTTTAAAAATTATAAACACTTCATTAATTACTTTTCAGGAACTGATTATTAAAATGAAACACTTTATTAATTGATCTATATGTAATGAATTATTAAACTGAATGTGTATCACCCAGATATCTTTCCAGAATTCTCAATATATATACTTTGGTTTCATGTTTCCTAAGAAATATCAGACTTTAAACTTTTGTTTTTAATCAAATATGCATTTAAGGAATTAGATAAACTACAATTTTATATATCATTATTAATTCTTTGATAATTATGTACAATGCATTTAAAAAAAATCACACATTTTCCTTCAACTACTGCAAGATACTCATATCTTTCTATCCACACAAATTTATGTCTTCTATTCTTTAGGCCAATGCCATCCAATTTGTGGTATGAAATAAATATTCTGATTTAATAGGATGATATGTAAGTTTTAGGACTAACGTGTACATGTCACTTTCTGGGTAATTAATGGTAATTTATTACAAAATTATGATATAGAAATGATGAAAGAATATATGTATAATGTGCTAGGGACAGCCTTGTTACAGGGCATAAACTATGAAAGCATACATACACTGTTGATTTTATCGGTATTTAGCATCATAGAATCAACTGAAAAGATCTTGAAATGACTGTGCTCAAAATTGTTCACATTATAGCTAGTTTTGAGCAATAAAGGTCAAATGAAAAAGTGTGAGATAAAGCTTTTCCAAAAATTGTTTACGTCTTTGTCTTCTAATATCAAAGTAAAGTTATATTTCCAATGCTTTGATTATTGAATTAATGATAAACATCAATATCATAACAATGTATAATTTTTCCTTGTCTAGAAACAAAAAACCTCTTATCTACTATGTCTACAACACATCTAAGAGTAAAATTATTTTTTATATCACAAAATCTCTAAAAAGATAAGTCTTCAGCAAACAATTTCTCTAGTAAAAAACCATCATGGAATTATACAAGATTTATTGGTTTATTATTAAAAAACATGAGTTAAATGTTATAAAAGTTCAATTATCAGATATTTGAAAGAAAAGTGTAATTTCTTTACTTTTATAATTTTCTTAATATGCAATCTTTTTACTTATTTACATCTTTATGATTGAAAAATTTCCCTATCATAGTGGATATTATGTTATTATTGTTAATAAGTAGAGAGGGATCAGATAATATTGGTTATTTAAAACATATATAGTGATCATGGAAACAAAAGCAGTCATCAGACATGCTTACTCTTGAAAGTTTCAAGTGAGTTAGACTCAGAGAAATCCAAACACACACACACACACACACACACACACACACACACACACACACACAATCACATTACAATATATTTTTGTTGAGGTAGAAGTTTCTAAATATTTAGGCTTCCACAAAATGTAAAAAGAAAAATGTGTTAAAGAGAATTGGAGGCTAATAAAACATAAATATTACTTTAACACTTTATAACCTCAATTAATCATTTAGGTATTGCATTTTGTTATCAACATATGATGTTAGAATGATATATTTCTTTTCAGGGTAATGATCAAACTGCGAAAAATTTGCAACAACTGTGTACATCTTTTCATAATTTAAGGAACTGATTAAAAAATATCCACGTGTGACGAATTAAACTAGAAACAATCACATTTATAAATATATTATCCATGATCTCTACAGCTGCAGGAAGTAAGTGAAATATAAAATATTTCTCAAAATAAAATTTAACTAGTACAACATGATTTTTTCTATTATACATCAACTTGAGAATACATAACATTTTTGAAAAATAATGTGTGTGTGTTTGTATGTATATAATTAGAAAACAAAGCCTATACTTGTGAGGTACCTGTGTTGGTATTGGGGTAGTTGGGAGAAGAAATGTGTAATTATATTTTGGTTAAATTTTTGAAATTTTTAAGATCCTTAAAATGGTTACCATGATAAATAATATGTGTTTCTTTAAACACACACACACACACATACACATATACACACACACACACAGATACACACCAAAACAAAACAAAAATAAACAAAAAGCAGAATTAAAGAAATTAGAAGAATTAGAAGAAAACCTTTCTAACTATGGCCACCATAAGGCATAATGTGTTATATTTCCTAATATTACATAAACGTCAGTAAGTGGAGTTTCTAAATTTTACGTTGGACAAATAACATTTTAAAAACAAGGGTTTTTAAAATATTAATTCTAATCATACAGGTTAATTAGTCAAATTTGGGGAAATATAGTTTTGTAAAGAAGTAATTATTAAAATTTCTCACAGTTTAACTAGCATATCTTGAGTAAGATTATCTTTGGTACCAGTGTTTGAAAAATATAACTCTTGGTGAATTCACATGCATATTCTTGTGTTCAAATAATAAAAAAATGAATCTAGAAATAGCATATTTCTCCTAAACTCCAAAATAATGTCATTCATTATTTTTTCAAAAAATAGATAAAAATGAAATTTATATTCAGTGTTTGTTATAAGCATGGTAAATTCATACTATTATAAATGGGGGTTATGAGTCATGAATATATTTCTCTATTTACTTTTAGCTATATTAAAACACTAGTAGAAAAATCCCATCATAAACGGAAATCAGAAACCCCAAAACGTCTGGAATAGTCAGTACAGCATATTCAAAATCTAGAGAAGATGACAGTATCCCATACTAATAGTGACGCTACAGATGTAATCATACCTCAGAATGACTTTCTTCATTCTCTCGAATGTGGAAACCGGTAGAGCTGGGGCATTTCTGATGTGTGACAGGAATAAGGTCATTTTTGCTGTGTGAGTTACACTGAAAGAGATTACCAAATAATTGTGACAAACTACTCTACATGTCAAGTGTCCATTGAGAGACAAAGCTGTTTGCTGTGAGCCTATGGATGGAACTGACTTTTAACTAAGGAGGATCTAGACTCAGATAGCATGCATAGATATATGGCAAAGCGGTAATGTGCGTATAGTATTAGTATGTAGTGATTTAAATGTGTTACTTCAGATTTTCTACCGAAGAAGGTGTTATTTAAACAATAACCTGCAATACTCTCATAAATCGATTAATTTATAGAACTTCAAATATTAAATTATATAAGCTTTTCACAAAAACAATGTTTAAGATGACTGCTTTCCACCTTCCTCACAAGAGCTGTTCACGTAAAAAGAAGACATCATTCATTTCTGGTTCTTTCCTTTGTTCTCCTTTCAAGTTTCTTCTTAGGGCAAGGCTACCTGTGAATATTGCCATTCAGCCATTTGTAAAGCCTAGCATTAAAACTTTTATAGTCTTTAATTTAATAAAAGACATCATCAACCACTGGGAAAGACTCATCATTCACCTTCAGATCAAAATATTTCTTGTCTTTAAAAATATTTCTGGGGTTGGGGATTTAGCTCAGCGGTAGAGCGCTTGCCTAGCGAGCACAAGGCCCTGGGTTCAGTCCCCAGCTCCGAAAAAAAAGAAAAAAAATATTTCTATGACTCTTGCAGATAACAATTATCTAATTTGACTTTGTTGTAAAGAGAAATATCTATATGACAGTAAGAAAGACTTTAAACACAATTAGTCATATGATAAATCTTTTAATATAGAAAAACTATTTCACAAATGACATTTATGTTTATGATATATATGTTTTTTTCAGACTTTAACCCTATGAGAGTTGTATGAGTAATTGAAACAAATACTAACTGATAGTTTAATTTCTGTTGAGAACCCAGATAACTAAATTTTATGTGTAATACCTAAAATGCCATCTTATCCAAATCAATTCATTGAATGTTCCTAAAATGGACTGAACAACTTCATCCTTAACTCTGAAGATCTTTCTTTACAAAAGCTTCTTTTGTTTTGTAAAACAATAAACACAAAATATATCTTTAAACATGTTTTGATAAACTGTAATCATCTTGGACATTTTAATCAGTTTCTATACCTAGCCTTCCTGCATATATTCATGATTAATCTACTTTAAACGTCTCATGTATTATGTAGTTTTTCCCCAAAGAAGCATTCCGTAAATCTCTGTGCCTCACTCAGTTCTTACATTGGTAATGTGTTAGATAATTTTGAGACCCTTTACAAAGCACCAATGACCTAGTTCTGGTTTACATCAGTTAATTCAGAACTCACACTGTAGACAGACATTGAAGTTCCTGAGTTAGGAACTTTCAGGAGACGATGCTGAGTTACGACATTAACCCACAATGCTCTGCTTGTTTAGAAAGTCATTTACTATGTGCATGTTCTCCCAAGATTTAGAGAGTATGGAAACGTATTCCCAATGATTTGCTCAAAGACTTATTGTCTGGAGGAGATTTCTCAGTTAATCGTATTTCTTCTCACATGAGTCCAGAGCCTTGAGAGATGTATAGATTAGAGCGATTACTTTAGCTTGCATTCAAAGTATAAGAAACTACACTGACTGTATTGAAGACATGTATTTTGCCAAATCATGAGAAGTTATAGCAAATTACATATAAAGAATATGGAGACTAATTTGAAGATGAACAGAAGTACATTGAATTCAACAGTAGAATCAGTAATGGCAAGTTGCAGAACCAAACTCAGTATAAAAGATGATTAGCCAGGATAAGATTTTTAATAAGAATTGAATGGCCTATAGGGAATGAACTTCTGTACCCTACTACATACGATAAATTTCAAAGCACAGACAACATGAGCTCAGCTGCAAATGACTAATTATATTCCAATAAATTCAGTCAATCTAATGCGTTTGTGCCCATAGTTTCCTTGGTGTCTCATAGAAGGGCTACAGTGACTTCCTCACGATATTTAATTTGTCATTTTCAGGATGGAAAATTCCTTGGGAAATTAAAAATAGGAATCAGACCAATGAAGAAAAACAACAATATGATGAGGAACATTTTGAGATAAAATACGACAAATAGCCAGACTTAAGAAAAATTCTAGAGGTAGAAATAATTTAATATGCGTCTTGCATATTTCTCCCTCAAAAGTTGCAGCTGAAAACAGAAACACATTTTAAACCTTTATAGTTTTATTCTACCAAAATATTCTGTTTTTCAAACTCAATATGAATTACTATATTAAAACCATGGCTGATAATCATATTTTAAATCAGACTTACTCTTATAAAATACATATGGAAATAAAATTTGAGAAGTTGTGAACTCAATAACAACAACTTTATTCAATGTAAATCACTGTAACTACATTTGTTTTATACCTTAAAGCATTCAATACTTTTTCAATACTTTTGATTGATAGCCTGTATTTAAATATGGGGATTAAACTTTCTTTTCCCAAACACCCATTGTGCTTCCAGAGAAAATGGCTATTCACTGCCTATAGAAAAGCCTACTCAAACTTCTTACACAAGCAGGTACTTTAGCTCTTTCAATTTGGATTCAAATCCTCAGAAAGCACTTCATAGTCATGATATCAAGAGAAAAAAATCAATAGTTGAGAAGCAACAAAAGGTTTATGAAAAGTCGCATAACCATAAATAAAAACCAGTTACTTGGTTTGCTAAAAGGGCTTTGTTATTTTACACTCCATTCTACTGTGGCAGGTATGTGCTTTCTATGATTGTGTCCCTCCGCCCACCTTCTTACAAAATCCAGATTCTTTGATGAAAATCAATGGCGCTGTTAGAAGTCCCTTACAATCACTGCAGAGGAACGAGCTTTAGGTTTTGTGCCATATTTTTCCTCAAATAGCATGTTTGTTTGTTAAAACCTCTCAGTGAATATGCCATTCCTACCCACTGTATCAAACTAAAGATTGCTGTCATAGAAAACTAAGGAATCAGAGAAAGAACTGGAAGAGCTTGAAGGGGCTCGAGACCCCATATGTACAACAATGCCAAGCAACCAGAGCTTCCAGGGACTAAGCCACTACCTAAAGACTATACATGGACTGACCCTGGACTCTGACCTCATAGGTAGCAATGAATATCCTAGTAAGAGCACCAGTGGAAGGGGAAGCCCTTGGTCCTGCTAAGACTGAACCCCTAGTGCACATCATTGTTGGGGGAGGGCGGCAATGGGGGGAGGATGGGGAGGGGAGCACCCATAAGGAAGGGGAGGGAGGAGAGGGATGTTTGCCCGGAAACCGGGAAAGGGAATAACACTCGAAATGTATACAAGAAATACTCAAGTTAATAATAATAATAATAAAAAAAGAAGTGACACGAAAAAAAAAACTATAACACATCCTTGAAAGTTTTTGATGTAAATTTTCTAGAAGTTAATAAAAAAAGATTATGTTCACATACACATACACCCAAAACATCAACTTTAAAAATTATTTTATATTTGGTGAAACCAATTCCTCTCTATCCATACAACTCACACAACACTTGTACCAGATTTATCACCTCAATTTCACTACACTATCAAAAATAGTTACATTAGTAATTCAGGGGTCAAGTCTCAGTAGTCAGTAAATACATAAGGGAACATTATTTCTCCCTGATGCCTTCTAAGACACTACCCTTAACTATCTCTTCACTCCTCTATTGCCCACTTTCATAACCTTTTATTTATAATAGTTTCATATTGAAAAGCAGGAGAACGGATGTGGTCCTAGTACTTCTTGATAGAGTATTTTCTCTGTGCACTATTCATAGTAGTGAAAGTTAGGCATCAACCAAAAAATCTGTCTTCAAAAGTAATGTCATGTGTACAGAAAACCCTTTGTGATTTAGCTTGGAGGTCGACAATTTTTGAAGGGAATGGAATACATTTTAAAACTATAGTAGTTAGTTTTCTAAATATTTGTTTATTGTTGAGTTTAAAAAATTCACCTTTTCCTTTTCCCCTCAAAACTCTTCTTACTCCCTTGTAAATTCATAGCCTCTTTAATTTACTAATTGTTCTTACACACACACATACACAGAGGAGGGGAGGGAGGGAGGGAAGGAGGGATGGAGAGAGAGAGAGAGAGAGAGAGAGAGAGAGAAGGAGAGAGAGAGAGAGAGAGAGAGAGAAAGAGAGAGAGAGAGAGAGAGGAGAACACATCATTAAGTTCATAAATGCAGGCTGCTCAGTCTATATAATGTTACCGTATAATGTTTTTAGGGCTGATTGTTGTTATTGCATAACTAGTGTGTTCTGCTCATGGTAAATCTATTGTTCCTCCTCTGAGGGTTCTTTTGTTGCTGGTTTTCTCTGTAGAACTGAGGCCTTGTGGACTTTTCCCAACCATGTTGACATGCTAATTGATACCACCCATGTTCAGCTCATGTTTGGGCAGTCACAATGAGCCTCTGAAACTATTAGAAGAAATGGTTTACAGAGAAAACTCCTTGATCCTCTGGCTCTTAAAATATCTTTCTGCACCATCTTTCAAAATGCTCTCTGAGTTTTAGGCTTGGGAGTATGTTGTAGATGGATTCTTTGGCCTTGGGCTCCACAAGTCGGCACTTTGACTGGATTTTCTCTGTGACTTTTAGTTTTAATTTATTTAATTTTTTGGAGTGGGCTTCATCTACTTGAAAGAAAACCTTTTCATTTTGGGGAAGGATTTTTGAAGCCAGTCAATGACTTTACTATTGCTGCTCCTTAAAGTTCTTTCCCTATTCTTTTAAATGTAATTTTCCTCATTTTAACTCAAGAAGATGTAGGGCCAGAGGGCTGTGGAACCAGACCAAGCAAGCCTAGAGCAAGAGTGAAGGACTGGAAGAGCTTAAAGGAGCTGGAGACCCCATATGTACAACAATGCCAAGCAACCAGAGCTTCCAGGGACTAAGCCACTACCTAAAGACTATACATGGACTGACCCTGGACTCTGACCTCATAGATAGCAATGAATATCCTAGTAAGAGCACCAGTGGAAGGGGAAGCCCTGGGTCCTGCTAAGACTGAACCCCCAGTGAACTAGACTGTTGAGGGGAGGGCGGCAATGGGGGGAGGGTTGGGAGGGGAACACCCATAAGGAAGGGGAGGGGGGAGGGGGATGTTTGCCCGGAAACCGGGAAAGGGAATAACACTCGAAATGTATATAAGAAATACTCGAGTTAATAAAGATAAAAAAATCCTGTTCTGAGATCAGCAAGATTGCTTCCCACTTCCTGGTGCCTGCATGTCCTAGTGCACTTAGCCCTTTTCCTCAAACTTTGCCCTGTAGGAGGAAGTCCCATAGCCCAGTTAAACTTCCACTAAGCTTATACTGTCATGTCCAGCAGAATTGGCCATTCTTCCTTATGCTAATCAGACATCCCCAGCACCTTGGCCCAGGACAAAGTTGTACACTCACGACACAGCCCCTAACCATCCCCAAAGTTTTAATTAATAGCCTTTGCATGTGCATCCTCATTAAATGAGCTGTCTTGCTGAAGCTGCCTCCCAGAGTCTGTTTTCATCCTTTCAGCTCCCTGCTTCAGAGATTACTAAACTCCCAGCAGTTTCCGCCTTCCCCTTCTCCCAGGATCCACCAGTTGTGTCATGGGTGATGAGCCCCAGATGTCGGCAGCAAAGCTTGAATGGCAAGGAGAGACCAGTTCCTCCTGTTGATAGGAGATCTTCAGGACAGTGCCTGCAGCATTATCATATTTTTGAAATATAAATATACTCATAGAAAATAAATTAAATAATAAATAATAAATGATCAACATCATAAATTTTCACAATATTTTATATGAACTACTTTATTTGGCTTCTAATTTTCCATCACTTGTTTGTCGTCCGATCTCTTTGTCCACACTAATTGAACTCACAACAAGTTCATTACTGCTAAGACATAGACCCTTTAGCACACGTATCGATACAGAAGGAAGAGAGAAGGGCTCTGAGCTTGAGAATCCTCAAATCAAGAACAGTAAACACAGAGGTGGATACAGGCTTTTTCCTTCCATGGACTCTCCAGTAACTTCTGGAACGAAATAGTTTCACGAGGTCATCTGCTAAACTAAAGGGACAGATTTTAATTTATTGCCTGAATATATGAACAGAATAAATCCTGTCCAACTTGAAGGGGTTGCTGCCTTCTCCCCTTTGGTGTTCTTTGGAATATTCATAAGCTCCGTTATTTTGTAGACTCTCCTTTGAATAAAAATACTGAACAGTCCTTTATACCCCCAGGAGCCCAACATCCACACTCTTTTCTCAAACAACTCCTCTCCATTCCACTCTATTTTTTTCTGATTATAATTGTATGCCTTTTTTTTAAGTTTAGAGACATTCTTTTGTCCCCCTTTCTGTTTCTTCAAAGGCAGCTCTCTATTTCTGCCCTCTGAAGTACTTCATTTCTAGTTTGTTCCTGTGAGCCATTTATTACCCCAGGTTTGCAGGGACTATGCTTATGGAAGTGGTCAGGAATTCCCCCATTAACATTTAGAAGCTGAGTTTCACATGTGTTGTTTTTGAGAAAACAATAAAAACTCAAAGGCTAACTTTGTGTAGTCTTGCCACACAGGCCATTAAACAGGCTAATGGGCTTTCTTCAAATATAGTTCTCTGTAATCGAGTGAAATCAATGCATAAAAGATTTAGTTCTGATTGTGCACTTTGCTTTCCCAAGTAGGACACTTTTAAAACATTTGTAAAAGATTTTCTTCAATTTACAGTGTTAGAGCATAAATGGTGAAGCAGAGTGTTTCAAAAGAGTTACGGCACATATAAGATAACACATACAGTAATAATATCTTAATAGAATTCTTAAGAAAATATAGAAATGGGAAATTAAAGTATCAATAAATTTGGGGAGTGTTTTAATGTGGAGAGCATGATGAAACATGTTCTTTTCGTGGCCAAAATATCTCTTTTTATAGCTATTGCAAATGGTCTCTATCAGAAGCTGTCTGACATTTCTCACATAATTCTAACAATTTGAAAGACTTCATTGGCACCAAGTACCGCTGGCCAAATAACTTTTTTCATGGTGTTATTTCTTGCATGGCATTTCAAAGCAACCACTTTTTATAAATAGAGTGGTTACTATAAAGTTTAAACAAATTCAGTCATTGTCCATTTCTTTGGTTTTTTTTTATTGGATACTTTTTATTTATATTTCAAATGTTATCCCCTATCACAGTTTCCCATGCATAAATCCCCTATCCCATTCCCCACTTCTTCTTTGAGGAGGTACCCCCTCCCCAACCACCCACCCTGCCCTGCCTCCCAGCCCGGACATTCCCCTACACTGGGGAGTCCAGCCTTTGCTGGATCAAAGGCTTCTCCTCCTGTTGGTTCCCAACAAGGCCATCCTCAGCTACATACGCAGCTGGAGCCATGGGTCTGTCCATGTGAACTATTTGGATGGTGGTTTAGTCCCTGGAGGCTCTGGTTGGTTCGTATTGTTGTTCTTATGAGGTTGCAAGCCCCTTCAGCTCTTCAATCCTCACACTAACTCCTCCAACAGGGACCCCATTCTCAGATCAATGGTTTGTTGCTGGCATTTGCCTCTGTATTTGTGAAGCTCTGACAAAGCCTTTCAGGAGACAGCTATATCAGTCTCCTGAAAGCATGAATTTCTTGGCATTAGCAAGAGTATCTGGGTTTGATGGCTGCCTGTATAGGGGCTGAATCATCAGCAGGGGCAGGCTCTGAATGGCGATTCCTTCAGTCTCTGTTTCAAACTTTGTCTCCATATCTCTTCCTATGAATATTTTTGTTCCACTTTTTAAGAAGGGCTGAAACATCTGCACTTTGGTCTTCCTTCTTCTTGAGCTTGATGTGGTCTGTGAATTGTATCTTGGTAATATGAGCTTTTGGGCTAATTTGAAATTATTAGTGAGTGCATACCATGTGTTTTATTGTGATTAGGTTACCTCACTTGAGATATTTTCTAGTTCCATCCATTTGCCTATGAAGTTCATGAAGTCATTGTTTTTGATAGCTGAGTAATATTCCATTGTGTAGATTTATCACATTTCTGTATCCATTCCTCTGTTGAAGGGCATCTGGGTTCTTTCCAGCTTCTGGCTATTATAAATAAGGCTGCTATGAACTTATAGTGGACCATGTGTCTTTGTTATATGTTGGACCATCTTTTGGGTATATGCTTAGGAGTGGTATAGCTGGGTCCTCAGGCAGTTCAATGTCCAGTTTTCTGAGGAACCTCCAGACTGATTTCCAGAATGGTTGTACCAGTCTGCAATCCCACCAACAATGGAGGAGTGGTCCTCTTTCTCCACATCCTAGCCAGCATCTGTTGTCACCTGAGTTTTTGATTTTAGCCATTCTCACTGGTGTGAGGTGAAATCTCAGGGTTGCTTTGATTTGCATTTCCCCATGACTAAGGATGTTGAATATTTCTTTAGGTACTTCTCAGCCATTCAATATTCCTCAGCTGAGAATTCTTTGTTTACAATCTGTTGGTTGCCATTTTGTCCTAAGGACAGTGTCTTTGGCTTTACAGAAACTTTGCAATTTTATGTGGTCCTATTTGTCAATTCTTGATCTTAGAGCAGAAGCCATTGGTGTTCTGCTCAGGAAAATTTCCCCAGTGCCCATATGTTCATGGCTCTTCCCCACTTTTTCTTCTATTAGCTTGAGTGTGTCTGTTTTTATGTCGAGGCCCTAGATCCACTTGGACTTGAGCTTTGTACAGGGTGATAAGAATGGGTCAATTTGAATCCTTCAACATGCTGACCTCCAGTTGAACCAGCATCATTTGTTGAAAAAGCGATCTTTTTTCCATTGGATGGTTTTGCCTCCTTTGTCAAAGATCAAGTGACCACAGGTGTGTGAGTTCATTTCTGGGTCTTCAATTCTATTCCATTGATCTACCTGCATTTCTCTGTACCAATACCATACAGTTTTTATCACTATTATTCTGTAATACAGCTCAAGGTCAGGGATGGTGATTCCCCCAAAAGTTCTTTTTTTTTTTTTTTTTTGGAGCTGGGGACCGAACCCAGGGCCTTGTGCTTGCTAGGCAAGCGCTCTACCACTGAGCTAAATCCCCAACCCCCCAAAAGTTCTTTTATTGATGAGGAAAGTTTTTGCTATCCTAGATTTTTTGTTATTCCAAAGTAATTTGCAAATTGCTCTTTCTAACTCTATGAATAATTGAGTTGGAATTTTGATGGGGATTTCATTGAATCTGTAGATTGCTGTTGGTAAGATGGCCATTTTTACAATATTGATTCTGCCAATCCATGAGCATGGGAGATCTTTCTATATTCTGAGATCTTTAATTTATTTCTTCAGAGACTTGAACTTCTTGTCATACAGATCTTTCACTTGCTTGATTAGACTCACACCGAGGTATTTAATGTTATTCGTGACTATTTTGAAGGGTGTTGTTTCCCAAATTTCTTTCTCAGACGGTTTATCCTTTGAGTAGTGGACAGCTACTGATTTGTCTAAGTTAATTTCATACCCAATTTTAAACCACTTTGCTGAAGTTGTTTATCAGGTTTATTAGTTCTCTGGTGGATCTTTTGGGGTCACTTATGTATACTATCATGTCATCTGGAAATAGTGATATTTTGACTTCTTCCTTTTCAATTTGTATCTCTTTGATCTCATTTTGTTATCTGAATGCTCTTGCTAGGACTTCGAGTACTTTATTGAATAAGTAGTGAGAAATTGTCAGCCTTGTCTAGTTCTTGATTTTAGTGGGATTGCTTCAAGTTTCTCTCCATTTAGTTTGGTGGTGCTACTGGCTTGCTGTATATTGTTTTTACTATGACTGTTTAGGTGTGGGCCTTGAATTCCTCATCTTTCCAAGACTCATTGTCCATTTCTTGAGAATATAAGTTCTGTAGACCTCTTTATTGAATTTCCAACCATTTCTTAAAAGAATATTGATATATACAAAAATAAATGTATAGGGCACATACATAGCTGTAGTGCTAGACAGGCAATCACTTAGGCCTATAAGAGACTTCTTCGTCCTGTTGTCAGATAATAGTAAATTAACGCACAAGAGTAAAACCGGGTAATTTTGATTGTGGTAAAATTTATTGGTAATTCAATTAAGAATTACGAAATAGCACTATATTTCAAATTACTCACCAGGATACTTCTCAATATACAAAGAGTGCTCAGTACATACACAACCAAGTCGAGCAGTGAATAGGAAAACTATTGTTGAAACCCTGGATTGTGCAGTACTCAGTGTTGGGAGGTAAGTGAATGCGGATTTGCAAAATAAGGAACATCCATACACATCCCCGCATACGTCTGTAAATTCCTTATTAAAAGTTACCTACGTTCTTTATATGTTAACAGAGATGATACCAGATGTAATTTCAGGTCATTTCTCAGAAGAGTGCAAAACTACCTTCATGAGGACCACATCCTCAGTAGACATCTTTCTCTAAAAGGTTCATAGACCCTGCGAAACAGCTTACTATTCTTTCAGCCTAATTCCTATGAATGTCCATAGAAATAGAATTTCCTCAGAAAATGTATGTATAATCAACACTTATGTGTTACGATGTCTAGTTCATTTATTCCCTCCTCTCCAAACTTGCACCATTACCTTCCCTTGCAGAAGACACTGAATGGTTGTGAATGACAAGAAGATTACATGTTGTATTGCATTAACAGAGCTCTCTTAATGTCATTTGGTTTTCATATCGCTACTTAATCATGCATTTAAATAAATGACGGTAAACAATGCGGAACTTCCCATGCATATAAAAAGATATAGCTCTCCCTAAGCGCATCCTGAAGAATGGAAGAACATGAATTTTCAGTACCAAGATCAATCTGTATTATATTTAACATAACTGTTTTCAGATGACTTTAGCCCATTTTTATTTATAGTTAATAAAATTGAGCATTGTCCATGTATTCGTCATTGAATTGTCTTTATACTTTTAACACAACTGGAATTTCCTCAACACAGGCAGCACAGATAGAATTAACAGCTTCTAAATATGCCTATCATTACAGAAGGGTCTTATATGAAAGGTGTTCACTTAGGATTTAAGGCTACAAGTCTTCATATTTTTATAGATAAAAGTATCTAAACAATTCTGAAATGGTGGCCAATATATAATGCTAAAATTAACGTATTAGAACATAGCAGTATTTTATAAATGTTCTATGAAATATGATCATAATGCTTGTATGAGACAAATAGAAAAAGAATATGTAATGGCAGTATTTATTTGTAAATAGACTTCTGTAGAGAGAGCACAAATGAAGTAATAGATGTACAAGTGTACATGTACAAAAAACCCTTGATCGAATTTCTGGAAAATGTTTAATATAATGTTTAATGATTATGTATATTTTTATTGTGGCTTTTTTTTAGTATATAAACTCTGCTTAAATAGTATTTGGTTAATTATATTTTATGAAATATTTAATTTACATATAAAATAGTTACATTATGTAAATTAGAAATTTATGAAGTATAAATATGCTAGAATTTTTTGCTCTACCTTTAGTATATGTAATCAATTGGAAAGTCTAAGATTAAATATTTCTGAAAAAATATCCTCAGAGATTTGTGAGTGTTTTGAATTGACTGTGGTAAAGACAGAAAATTTGAAACCCGAATTGTCATGGTATTGCGAAAAATATTCACAAAATAAGTATTTCAAAGTAATATTAGCTTTGTCTGTCTGCATGCCAGGCATCAAAAACCACAGTCTGCAAGTCAACCATTAGCCAAAGAAATCAAATAATAATTTCAGACGTTCAATTCCAGAGTGCTTTATAGTGATTTGAAAATTCAAGGATATGCCAGTTATTTGAATATCGTCTTTCAAGGCTTGCGTGTTGTTTTTTGCAAGGCTACTTTTTATCATCCCATGTTTATGAAAGTGACCCTGAGGCATGAACATAAGCTGGAACCCATACATGCCAAGAGGAGCCAAAGAGGGTGTGCCCTTATTTTGTTCTTGCACACTAAAATCAACGAAACTCTACTGCGAACATGTGATCTCAAAATATCTTTTCTAAGATTAATAGCTCACTTTCTCTTCTTAAATGTATTAATCTACATTGTACAGTAATTAAATGTGAATGGAAATGCATAACTTTTCCTATAATTCTTTAAAGTAAAGTTGATGTTCTTTAGTGCACAGGCATGTGTGGCATCAGGCGTTTGCTGGTGCTTGTGTCTCCACACCCAGCTTCAATTACATCTTTTATTCACACACAAAAAACCTGCCACAAAGTCTGATGTATATTAACTCTACTTCCTACTTACGGAAAAGGACCTGGTACTTGACTAGTACTTGAAATACCTTTTGAAACATGTAAAACTATATAGTCATGAACTAGATACATTAGAGTGTTGTTAGGTGGGAACTCTTCTGGAATTCTACTTTGCACAAGGTTGAATTTATGACAAGCTGGAGGATTTTGCAGACCTAGTTTTTAAAATAAAGTTCACATACTTTAAGAAATGAAACAAAGGGGCATGAGAAATATGCTCATTTTCAAAGGACTAAAAATATGTTTTCTCATAGAATTAAATGATTCTTGGAAGAATATACTTTACCAAACAGGAAATGCCAGTGACTATAGTCCCTGCTAATAGAATTTATCTTTGGATTTTTTTAAATCTTCCAGCTCCAAACTAGTATTATTTCAGTAAAATTATTTTACTCTTTGTGGTAAATTGAATAAGTTTGGTGCCCATAAACTCATGTGCTTGAATGCTCTACCAAGAGGGAGTGAAAGTATTAGGAGATATGGCCTTGTTAAAATAGGTGTGGCCTTGTTGGAGGAAATACATCACTCTGTGGGTGAGCTTTATGATCTCATATATATGCCCAGGCTCTGCCAGTATGGAAATCAGTCTCCTCCTCCAGCACCAACCATGTCAACCTTCAAGCAGACATGTTTCCCACCATGATGATAATGAACTGAACCTCTGAAACTTAAACCAGCCCCCATTAAATGCTCTCCATTAAAAGCGTTGACTTGGTCAGGTCTTCTCACAGCAATAAAACCCTAAGGCACTATGTTCCTTTTAATCTCATGGCCATAGAATTGCAAACTAAACATCAATACTTCTCTAATCTGCTGTATTTAATTGTCCCAAACTGAAGGGCTAAAGGGCACTATGACAATAACTACAATGATTATTTAATCAAAGTGTAAAGTAAGTATTTGAATTCACATACACATATACATACATATAGTGATATTCTTTCAAAGCATCACATAAACTCAGAAATTTACATGATTCACCCCAATAAATCCAAATATTCACTGACCAATTCCATTATTCATACAAATACTTTTAAATAACTAAAAAAAAATAAAGAAGTAAATAATTCTCACATTTCAGGAGTTAATGCACATTATGTGTGGCCATTGTAATAAACTCCCTGTATTTCTCAAATGCACTCAGAAGTGTGGTTAAATGTCACTTAAGAGATTTTAAAAATATAATTGAATTTTAGAATCTGTAATTATTCAGTTTAAACATTAACATTGTTACTGTCATTTTTCTAACATAAAATTCTTCAGAATAATATAGAACAATGACTCTTCATTGTAGAATATTGTATTTTTGTCTTAAAATGCAACTAAAGTAAGTATATTTATTTCAATAAAAAAGAAATGAATGTTTAATTTTATCATAATTTTACAGCAGAAAGGTGCATTCATATGGCAAATATTTCAAAATTGTTGTTTTATACACAAAAAGATTATTGTTTAAAATATTTCTCTTAAAATATCAATAGTAACCCATTTTCAAATGATGATAATATATAGTTCAAAAAAATAATAGCATACACTTCCAGATAGACACAAACACACATGCATAATCTTTCTATAAATAATAATGTCTTTGAAGCACTGATCTTTGCGAGTATATAATAGCACCCCATTACAACTACAAACATTTTATAAAAGCTATTTCTCATCTTCAAATGATTAGGATGTGACAAAACTGAATGGATTTTGTGACTCCTCACCAACGAAGGCAGAGATTCCATTAGACACTTTAAACAATATCTGTTATCTTTTGCTTATCATTTGATGACTAGGAGTCTTGATAAGAACAGAAAATGAGATCATCAACACTAATTTGTGTTGGTTTCTTATCTCTGTGACAAGCTGTTTGACTCAGATACTCTGCACAGATCTGAAGATCTCCAGGGCATTGTGGAACACATTATCTCACAAACCTTCAACCCATACCTTGTGCCCTTTTACATCCAAATCATTTCATAGAACTTGTAAATGCCCTGCAACTTTCCATCATACCCACTTGCAAAAAATCTTGTGTAGGTATTAAACTGCTTATGGGAGACCTCTGGTGTGTTTTGATCTTCTTTTCGGTCACAAAGTTGTTTGTAGGTCCTAAAGTTTAACCTGTATTTTCCTTCATATGGGGCCTGTCTGTATATGGTCAGATGTGCAGTGACCAATAATATATATGTGTATATGTTTTTCAGTTTGTGTGTGTGCATGTGCATGCACATGCATGTGTGGGTATAGGCCCCATTTTCAATTATTAGAAAGGAAGTGGTTGTCCCTGTGTGTGTATTTGTGATCAAAGGAAAGGAAGAACTGGGCAAGAACTGATATATTTTAGGACTCTCTATAAAGAACTAAGAGTCATTACAGTAAACAGGACATATATTTGACACTGGACTCAGTAACTTTCAGTTCCCCCTTGACTTTTTTTCAGGCCTACTTTGTTTGAAGACATATTGGATGGTGTTCTTGTTGCAATCTGTGACAGGGACACTCAGTTAATACATAGAACATGGACTTAAATCCATACTTGAAAATAAGGATTTACAGCAACTATTTTTATTCAAAGGATTTCAACATTTGATAGACTTGTGGATTATTAAAGGGAAAGGGGTACATAGATTTCTTTCTTAACCTTCAATATTAATGAAGGGAATAAATCACAGAGGCTGATGTACAATAGAATATGTCAAGGTCAATGTCTGATATATTTCATTTCACTTACAAGGTATAGGATAAGACTTATTTTAATTTGGCTTATAATATCCAAGTCATAAACAAATTTACAAGTTTCACAACATCATGTTATAAATTTTACAGCTTAAAAGATCCTTTAATTATCAGGGAAGGGAGTAATAAAGAATTGTCAACAGTGGATTTTAACCCCTTAGGTAATTTAATTAAGAGAGCCTTTTTGTTTTTGAGAAGATGCATTTAGCTATTAATAACTTTCATAAAATTTTAAGAAATTTGCTCTTTAACTTGCTATTCCAATTTTGGAAATCCAATTCAAAACGTCCCATGCTCAGAATCTATGGCATCCAAAAGACCAATCATTTCTTTAAGCCTCAATTATTAAGTAGGGTCTTATGAGTATAAAAGTAAATTCTCTGAATATATGTATATTATTCATGTTTTCTATATGTATACATATATATTCTATGTATGTTATACATATATATTTTAAATATAAACAAGATATATACATATAATATGTAAATTACACCTTGTAATTTACGCTCTTTCAAATTAAGAGTTGGTCCTAAGCGAGACTTGAATACACTTTTCTAATTTGTATCTTGGTCTTTGAAGCTTATTGACATTGTGCCTATCCTCTCACAATGCAAAGCATCGTTGCCATTCTTATTCCCTGGTGAGTTCCCTAAAGCATGGCGAAGTATACAAATCTGTTCCCTGTCTTATTAAAATAAATAGCGACACATAACAAAAGCTATGTGCCCAAGGTTGGAAAATCAAAGTATGCACAAACACCTAATAAAGGACATATTCAGCAAATAGTTACCAACTTTTAAACAAGCTGTAAAAAGGGACACTTGGAAAAGAGCAAAACCTTATTTTCTACTGCTCATTAAACTGAAACCACTAGTAAATGAAATTTTGCTTAAGAATAAAGCTAGCACCTACGCCCTCTTACTTCACTTGCCAACTTCCCATATATTAATAAATCATACTCTTCACTTGTTGAAAGCGTTTTCCTCTTACTTGATACTTTATGTTGGTGTCAAGTCAAACCAGGCAACAATTTTTGCTCAATTGATGAATCGTATATAAAAGCACACTCTTTAAATGAACTGCCATGAAACTAAGACTTTGAAAACATGTGTCTATAAAAGTGGGACACAGTTGTGTTGTATATATTTTTATCAATGCATAATTTTATGAGCCAAAATTGTTCTTTCATATTTTCCCAGTCTTTGAAGAGCATAAGACAAATGACTCACCATATTCTAGAAACATTTTATATTTTAAATCATCTCCGAAACGCAATCACTAATGAGTTATTTGATTACCATAATCAGAAACACTAATCACTACAGTCTTGATGAAAATTCAGACATTATCTCAAGAGGGCTTTGGTGAAATAAATGTGTTGGCATGCTATTTGTATTTTCCCATAGTTACTCATTGTGAATCAGGATAAAATAAGCCTTTGCCTAGAAGTTAAAGATTCTTAGTATAAGATACACTATTGATGACAAGTATAACAGGCAGAATCTACTCAAAGAGTGGTAAAAATTATACTGCAGGTATTCTCTTGATAACATCAACCTATCTCATGATAACATACCCAGAGAAACAATTTACTTGATTACATAAAAAACTAAGCCATGAATAGCCTCGGCACTTTTTTCCCGGTTTACACTTACAGAAACCTGAAGACTGTGCACTACCACTAAGTGGTACCCTCAGGACACTCTGCTCTCTTTTGAACAGTCAACGAAGAAGGTAAAGAGCAGTGTAGAGAAAATACTAGCATGTTGTATAGATGGATGTATCACATGTCAATGAAAAAGAACCCACCGGCTAGAGGAAAGGGTAGAATAGAAGGGAGGACATCCAGGAGGCAGAAAGAATTCTGGACTAGAACAAGGCAAGAAGTTTGGCCAGGAAGATGTGCGGAGATGACACATGGTACCTAAGCACACATATCTGCCATGTAGCAGAAGGTAGGCTAGAATAAATGGGGTGTTTTAAGCTACATCTAATCAAAGAGGGGCCTAGCTATATGGCTGAGGTATTTGTAAATATATTTTGAGTCTGAGATTTACTTTGGGAGCATGGGCCTGGGAGGAAAAACCAGGAACCTAATTTCAAGAAACCAGATCTTCATATCAAACATTACTATAAAATACTATTTAATGTTTTTTATTGTTAATCACTTGTATCGTTTATTTACTAATTTTCCTACTTCAAGTATTACAAGGACGTTGAAAAAATCAATTTAGGGATAAATATTCCAAAGTCTCTTATTCTCTGCATAATTTCTGGCTATGGGTATATTTGTTCCCCTCCGTTGGAAAAGAAAACTTATGAGATAAAATGCACCGATCTCTTGAGTATAACAAAATATCATGAGGAGAACAAAACATCACTTTGTGAAGGCAGAATGAGTGTAAGAGCTAAAGAACAGAGAAGACAAGGGCGTCTAAACATAAGAAAATCTCATACGGCTTCACAGAAACTGAAGCAGCACGCACAGGGCCTGGATAGGTCTGTTACAGGTCCTCTAAGGATTCATTATGGCTTCCAGCTTTCCGCTTTCATGGGATTTCTGAGTGTGCAAGCAAACAGATTTCTGATTCTTGTGCCTTCTGTTGGGGCATTTTTTTTCAAGTAGGTTTGTCTGGTCCAAATTTGATGTGATTATTTTTTATTTTATATTCTATTTTGTTACATATTTTTAAATGGATGGACAAATGAATGCACAAATATGTGAATAAATGAAAATCTAGTCCCTAGAGTAAACAATAACAATAAATGTCACTTATATCTACAGGGAAAGGAAAACACAGTTTTATCCTATATAGAGTGAATCTGGGTATACCAGCCATTCTAGAACAAATCCAAACTTAGTTTACAAACTTCATTATTATCATTATTACTGTTATTATTGTATTTGGTTATATTTTGGTGATTTTTGCATTTTGTTTATTTTTCCTTTTGTTGTGGTTTTATTTCATTTCTAGTCGCATGGTATTTTTGTTTGTAATTGAAGAAATTACTTAAATTTAAGTAGGTAGGAGGGAGAGAGGATCTGAAAGCACATGGGAGAGTGGGAGAAAATGACCAATTTAAATATTTAAATTTAAATTCATATTTAAATTTCAAATTATTTTAATAATAGATATTTTAAAGTGAATGAATGACAAATAAACAGAAGAATATTAAGTAGAAAAGTGAGATTATACATCTAGAGTCTGAGTGGGATATTCCAATGTTTCTTTGCAAATTACACTTAGAAATTATTCATTTTCTCTCTTTACTTTTTTCTTCCATAGAATTAATCTTTCCTTATCTAACTTTCATAACCTTCAAGTCCATACCTGGGATACTCTTCATTTTGGCATTTCCTAGTCTACATGCTTGGTCATGTTATTTTCTGACTCTTCACTTTTCCAGAGACCTTCAAAGACTTTCATGGTTTCAGTAGGTTCCTACTCACCAATGAGTCATCATCACAATTTATTGCTTCCGAACCGTCTCTTCTGACCTGTCCAGCCTTGCTTCACTACCAGAAAAAAAATGTCTTATATACTAAATACCACTTGTAGTAATCCTTCTGGCATCTAAGACACTTGTCCAAAGATCGAGTCATCAGCCTCTCCTTACCTTCTAAAACTTTCTTGATGTTTGCATTCACAGACAACCCAAGTCTGGAAGGACACATTTGTATATTAATTTTTTCAAAAGATTTAAAATTTCTGGAAAGTAGAGTTGCAAGAAAATAGCCTAAATTATTTTGGGGGTCAGGGAGTATAAGTTCTATGGGGCCATATAACCCAACAGCTCAGGTAGAGTTAACTTGTGTCTGATACAGGGCCTTTCTATTCTGAGAGCCTAGATGTGTTGGAGAGGCATTTTCTCCCAAGTTTCACACTCTATTTATCAACATATTTTCCTCACAACTACCCCACCTCTATTTTTCTCTCTGTCTCTCTGTCTCTGTCTCTGTCTCTGCCTCTGCCCCCCCCCCCTCTCTCTCTCTCTCTCTCTCTCTCTCTCTCTCTCTCTCTCTCTGTTTTAGCCACTCTGGCATTTTAAAAACTATTTTAAAATAGTTTTAATGTACAATCCTGTGATTAACACCATAATCAACTGACCTCTAAGTTCTTATCTTTATACTCATAGATTAAAGTATGCGTTAGCCCTCATCAGAGAGATTAATATTGTCAGGACATGGTAATTAATATACAGACCCATAAATGGTTAACATCAAGAGAATAACGAACTGGAGTGCTCAGTTTTAGATGAAATATCTGGATCATATTGACTACCACCAAGGCTTAAGGATTATTTTGGAAATCAGGGAGAAATATTGGTAAGAGTCAGAAATACTCGATGCCTCCAGTTAACAGTACTTGCTGTACATGGCAGGGCTATAATATACACTAACTCATAGTGGCTGTGGCTCCTTGCCCAAGACCTTTAGAAGACCACGCCAGTAATGACAACATGGATTGGTAACGGTATCGTGAACTCTCACCTCTAGCTAAGAAACTATTGACAATGGATAGATGCTAGGAGAACGAGAGTATTTTTTCTTTAAAGATATGGACCCTGAAAGGCTATAATGCTTTAGTAGAGGATCTTACTTGAATGCACATATGGGTGGAAGTCCATAGTTTTGATGGTTTATTTTTCAAAGAAGACTAGGCAAAACTGAAGAGTAGAGGGAAAAAAATGGAGGAGTTAAAGGGGAAAGAATGGGTGTTGTTTTATATAATGCACATTATATAGAGATGGAGGAAGATAGATATAGATAGATATAAATTTAGATAGCGATAGATAGATATGGATGATATAGAGATTGAGATTTGAATAGATATAGATGGAGATTCAGACAGGCATGGACTTCATATATAGATATTATTATAATATGCATAAGAATGAAAGTAATATTCTACTTGCACTCATAGTCATTGAACATTTAAGCTACTTACAGCCTACTTTAATGTTTGTAGCCCTTGAACTCTATACCAATAACTAACATATTATCACTCAGGGGAGTGTGTGATTGCTATCTAAACATCAATTGCATTTTTTAGGAAACCTGTCTTAATGAGCCAGATAACTTTAGAAGGACATGCTTAGCTGTTAGCTATGAATGATAGTGATAGTATTTTATTTTACAGCATTATCAAAAAATAGAATGGAACAGTATCCATTCTAGATAAAGTATGGTGAAATGAAGTTTTGTGACTATTACCAAATCTTAGGACTTTCTGAATATTTTCAGCTACAGCATTAATTGGCTTGGAAGGGAGATGCTCAATTTACAGTGTATTTTGCGATTCCCTAAACAAGTCTTGAATGATGAATTTCACTGTCTCACTGAGGTAGTTTACCTCAGCACATAATTTCTTATATTAATAACTTCCCCCACAGGAGTGAATGACCTTCTATAAACACAATCCTTCCACTCAATCAAAAAATTAAAGCCCGTTACCACCTCATAATTCATCATCTTTTCTCCAGACAATTGCAGAAGCAAAACCAAGCACAAATTCCCCATCCTCAAACCATGTAATATAAAACGATGCACTCTTCTGCACTTATAGAGCATGGAAGTGTTGAAAATTATGTAGCATTTTGTGTTCCAAATCAATTCTATTGAACAAATTCATATTTCCAGTGAGCTGTAATTTTAAGAGCCTAAGAAGTACAACTCTTCAAAAAACAGAAGGCATCCTAAAACAATAACCTGCTGAATGTTTGTATATATTCAATCAGTCTTTCTTTTTTTTTTTTATTAACTTGAGTATTTCTTATATACATTTCGAGTGTTATTCCCTTTCCCGGTTTCCGGGCAAACATCCCCCTCCCCCCTCCCCTTCCTTGTGGGTGTTCCCCTCCCAACCCTCCCCCCATTGCCGCCCTCCCCCCAACAGTCTAGTTCACTGGGGGTTCAGTCTTAGCAGGACCCAGGGCTTCCCCTTCCACTGGTGCTCTTACTAGGATATTCATTGCTACCTATGGGGTCAGAGTCCAGGGTCAGTCCATGTATAGTCTTTAGGTAGTGGCTTAGTCCCTGGAAGCTCTGGTTGCTTGGCATTGTTGTACTTTTGGGGTCTCGAGCACCTTCAAGCTCTTCCAGTTCTTTCTCTGATTCCTTCAACGGGGGTCCTATTCTCAGTTCAGTGGTTTGCTGCTGGCATTCGCCTCTGTATTTGCTGTATTCTGGCTGTGTCTCTCAGGAGAGATCTACATCCGGTTCCTGTCAGCCTGCACTTCTTTGCTTCATCCATCTTATCTAGTTTGGTGTCTGTATATGTATGGACCACATGAGGGGCAGGCTCTGAATAGGTGTTCCTTCTGTCTCTGTTCTAAACTTTGACTCCCTATTCCCTCCCAAGGTTATTCTTGTTCCTCTTTTAAAGAAGGGGTGAAGCATTCACATTTTAGTCATCATTCTTGAATTTCTTGTGTTCAATGCATCTAGGGTAATTCGAGCATTTGGGCTAATAGCCACTTATCAATGAGTGCATACCATGTGTGTTTTTCTGTGTTTGGGTTACCTCACTCAGGCTGATATTTTCCAGTTCCATCCATTTGCCTATGAATTTCTTAAAGTCATTTTTTTTGATAGCTGAGTAATATTTCACTGTGTAGATGTACCACAATTTCTGTATCCATTCCTCTGTTGAAGAGCATCTGAGTTGTCTCCAGCTTCTGGCTATTATAAATAAGACTACTATGAACATAGTGGAGCATGTGTTTTTGTTATATGTTTGGGCATCTTTTGGTTATATGCCCAAGAGAGGTATAGCTGGGTCCTCAGGTAGTTCAATATCCAATTTTCTGAGGGTTCTGGTTGGATGATATTGTTGTTCTTCCTATGGGGTTGCAGACCCTTCAGCTCCTTCAGTCCTTTCTTTAACTCCTCCATTTGGGTCCCTGTGCTCAGTCCAATGGTTAACTGTGAGCATCCGCATCTATATCTGCCAGGCTCTAGCAGAGCCTCTCAGGAGACAGCTTTATCAGGCTTCTGTGAGGAAGCAATTCTGGGCCTGGACAATAATGTATGGGTTTGGTGTCTGTATATGCGATGGTTCCCCAAGTAGGGATGGCCTTTCCTTCAATCTCTTCTCCACACTTTGTCACCATATTTCCTTTAGACAGGAGCAATTCTGAGTTAAATATTTAGAGATGAGTGGGTGGTCTCTTCCCCAACCAGGGGCTATGCCTATTCTCTGGATATGGTCTCTAAAGGTTCTTCCTCCCCTTTGTTGGGCATTTCAGCTAATCTCATCCCCCTTGAGTCCTGGGAGCCTCCTGCTTTCCTGGCATCTGACCACTTACAATTTTTTTTTCTGGAGATAGTAAAAAGAAAAACATATCATATTTTTTTATTTGTGTACATTATATTGTAACTGTGTTTAATAATATAGATAGATCTGTAAGCTTTGCACTCAAATATGTTTTATTTTGTAAATTTTATCAGAAAGAAACTGTCATAACCACTATAATAGCCACGTACATGTCTATGTAACAGACAATTTAGTGTGTGCTGGCATCTGTATGTGTAACTTACATATACACTTTCCATTAGTTTCCACCCAACAGAACAAATGCAACATTTTCATTTTAAAATATGAGGAAACTGAGGCATAGAGAAATTAAGCAGCTGACTCAGTTTCAAAATTTAAGTTGCCTGAAACGCGCAGGTGTGCTTTCTCTGGCAAGAAGACAAAGTTTGAGTGTTCGCGGTTCTATTATTTTGTTACCGTTTAATTAATTAATGCTGTTCAAATGACTTCTGGGAAGCAGCAAATAATTATTGCATGTTTACAATTCTTTCCATTTCACGAATTCAGCAGAAAGTTTTATTGGAATTTCAGATAGAGTACAAATCTGATGAAAGAGAATTGCTACTCTAGACAAAGTGAATACAATAGGAAAAAAGAATTGGCCTTTTCATGATGTAGAAATATTTCAAAGTTTTCACTGGAATGTGTTATTTTTTCAAGTATATTACATTGTTAAGCATGTGATTTGTGTAGAAAGAAAATGCAAAATACCTGTCTGAACTTTTTACATATCCTCAGTCATTTCCTTTTTATAAAAATAAGCATGAATACTGGAAGTAATGTCTATTTTCCTACTGATTCTTCCTAAAATTAGTCTAATAGCCTGTGACTATTGTGGGGAAGCTACTTGCTTTAGAAACATTCACTTGAAATTTCCAAAATGTACTAATGCCAGAATCCAATCAAATTATAATTTGGAAATCTGTATGATCATTCAGGCAAATTGTTAAAATATATCATTTTATAGCTATTAGCACACATATATCATATGTGAGATATAGAAAGTTCTATCCACTAACGTGTTCAATATTAACAAAATTAGGTTACACAGACTTATTTTTAAAGAATTTCTTCTTGCTATTTTAGTTGTATTAGTATTTCAATAGTTTAGAGAAGTTGCTTAAGTTGAATGGCATTTTTGGATAAAAAAAATTAGCCTTAGATATATTCAAAGCTCAAATATCTTACGGAGGAATAAATGAATGGCACAAATACAAACATAAGTCCGCAGGAGCACACGTGTGTGTGTGTGTGTGTGTGTGTGTGTGTGTGTGTGTGTGTGTGTGTGTGTACGTGTGTTAAAGAACTAAGCATCTTATCTGAAATTGTCTTATGGAAACAGAAAGAATACAAAGAATAAAACTAAAAGGCATAAATGGTCTCCCAAATAATTTAAAGTCTCTTCTTTTTCAGTGTAGTTAGGCTTGCTATGTTTTATTCTCAGAAACTTTGAAATAGTTTAGAGAATATAGCTCTGGCAGTCGGTAGATGATGACTCATTCTGAGACTAAGGTAGGTGGTTGGACTAGTCTTTAAAAAGCAAATTGCCTTTTAGTGGAAAACTAATTTCCCCATATTTAATATTCTAAAACCCTTCATTTATATTTGTTTGTCTACTGGCTCTACAGTATACAGCATCTAGAACATGTTCCACGATATATATTATGTGCATTCTCTTAATATTTTACTCTCTCAACTATATTGTTTTTGGAGAACTATGAGAAAGGACATATCGCACAGATAATACTTAAATATCGGTAACACTGTAATGCTGTAATCTGAGTTACCCTTTCTTTGTGGAGGATCCCAACTTCATTCCTCTTCATTTATTAGCTTGAAAATAGAAGATTCTTTTGTTCCTCAACTACTATTTTTCACCCTCTGACTCTTTAGGCAGATTTTGTGCATCCTTTCCTTGTTTTTGTTACATGTTCAATGCCGCCTTTGTTAGCTGCATAATTAGTTGTTTTAAAGTTATCTCTATACCCATTATCAAAACATTTACAGCATACAAATGTTTCATAATCAATTATAGAATACCTTAGAAATACTTTTCCAAAGAGTCTTCAATGATGGTTTCTAAAACAAATCTTTCCCCTGGATAAGAGATCTTAGTCCTGCTCTAATTGAATGGCTTCATTTGTTTATTATCTCCATATAGCCATTTGCACAACACAGCCATGACAATAACAATACCGAGTTAGATTATTGTACTTTCAAAGTGTATACTGGGAAAACGGTTTTCAAGAGTTAGCACCAAATCAATAATTTGCACAGGAAAATGATCTTCTTCTGTGAGCTCCGCTTGTGTTCACATCTGTTCATTATCTGAGCCATCGGGTTTCTCTACTACCATGTCTCTTACTTACATACCACGCCATATCTGTAAAAGTTATAAAAGAAATAAAGACAAGTAAATAATGTTCTAATTAGATAGTTCTGTTCTATAGATGAGTTAAAACTTGTTTAAAATGTTGTTCAAATAGCCCTCACAGTGCCTCATGGGTAATTACTGCCAGCAGGGAAGTGATGAAGTCATGGGCAGACATTACTGTCACTGATCACTCTGGTCACACACATACAACCATACTGATGCTCAGACTGTGTCACTAGACTCTCAATCCAACCTTCCTATTGTCTTGTAATTAATGTCACATCACTTTAATTGGATTTCCTATTTGTAAGCTTCCTGGATTAAGATTTGTATTGCTATGTTAATTAGCTTTAGTTACCAAGGATGATCTGTGCAACCAAGAACCAGAATTGCCATTCTAGAATCTCACTGTAATAACACTGGCTTGAGGTAGTCTCTTTTGGAGGCTATCCAAGCACTTTTAATTATCGAAGTGTTTAAAAGATCATGTTAGAAGACTGTGTTAGCAGCAAGGCAGACAGTTGCACAGCGTATGTATTCGGAGAGACATTGTGAAGAGGTTTTAGTGTGATTCCACCGACATTTGTCATGTACTTAGACGTGCAACAGATTTTGTTGTGCTAGGTGCAAAGGGGCAGCATCTTCTTGTACATGACCTTGAATTCTTTGAGAAATGATACTCACTGAAGGAGTCACTGAAGAATAACTTAAGGGGTT
Organism: Rattus norvegicus; assembly: GCF_021556685.1. Lineage (NCBI taxonomy): Eukaryota > Metazoa > Chordata > Mammalia > Rodentia > Muridae > Rattus > Rattus norvegicus. The sequence goes on from NC_141548.1 coordinate 75,651,043, forward strand.
CCCAGAGAGACTCCATGTGAAGGTTCAAAAGAGATTTAGCGAAACATGCCTAGGAAATGTGTTTGAACAACATTAGGGCTTACAAATGACATCTTTCCAGGTGTCTATATTTTAATTCTCAGAGGGACACTTTCCCATGGAATATAATAAAGTCTTTATTTGGGGGCAATTATCTCAATGTTTCTACTTAAATTGGAACGATAAAATAGAGATGAAATTTCAAAACATTGTCTATTCCCTGGTGAGTTCATTTGCTGGGACTGCTATAAGAAAGTATTGTAGAGTGAATGCCTTAAACAATAAAAAAATGATATTGTCTGGCTTCTTGGGAGAACATGGATCAGAATTAAGGTGCTACTGAGTGTGATTTCTTGGGAGCAGCTTCCCATTCCTTGTAAATGACTGCCTTCATTCTTGTCTTTACACTCTCTCTCCTCCTTGGGGCTTCTACTTAATTTTTTTTTCTTGACATAAGAAAACAGCCAGAGTGAATTAAAATCCACATTTTTGGCCTCACTTTAACAATGCTTCTTTGCTAAAGAACCCTATGTCCAGATTAAGTCATAGTCTGACCTACAAATAATTAGGATTTCAAGGTTTAAATTCTACTGGAGCACCATTCAGTCCAGAATCCAGGCTTAAAACAGGTTTGTTAAGGTTAAAATGAAGTAGGCATGCTAATCATCCTTGACCCAATAGATTAATATGCTGTCTGTGAGTATGGAATAGTGTGAGAAACACTCATGGTGGCTATTCTCTCAAATCCAAACCATGTGGTATATTTCCACTGCAAAGAATGTCATGACCAAGAGATTTCATGCTAATTTGATGCACATACTTTCTATAAGCATGAAGAGGTAAAACTATGAGTTTGTTATGACCGGACAAGTTCACTTTATTCAGTCTGTCAGGTTCAAAATATGTTAGAAGAATTTTTCATATAGAATATACATATTACAGTAAAATAGACTACTCACTAAGGTATTTTTCTGTTGTGGTGGGGGATAAGGTAGACATCCTCATGGAGACAGGGGGTAGGGAGGAGGTATGGGATTGGGAACAGTCATAGGGTAGACCAGAATGGAGATAAAGTCTGGAGTGAAAAAAATTGATTAAATAAAATTAAAAAAATAAAAAAAGAAATATACACAAAAATCGAAACCCAGCATACCAAATGTGTAGTCTTAAAATATTTAATCCCCACTTACTGTTATTTATCTTATTTTAAATTTGTTGTTTCAAGATGGGACACAATGTCATATGCATGTGTTACTGTCACTCACAAAGATGACACTGTAGGGTGACTTGTGCCCTGAAGTTCTAGTTCATAATAAGTTGTCACATCAAATATTATAAACAAGGATTCCAATTATCTGATTTCCTATTTTATTACAATAGTGCTTCAAAACCAAGTTCCTTATAAATTACATGTTAAAATGATTTCATATTATTATATTGAATTTAATTTAGGCTCTTCCAATTTTTAGGACAATTTAAAGCTTTGGCATTTTTAATCTGTTTTGGATAGTGTCAATAATTTCCTATGCCATAACAGATAGTCATTCCTCTATTAAAATATAACCATGTTCCTTTTGGACTGTGTTAGTGCAATGTATATTTTGGACTCGATCTATTATTCATAATAAAAGAAATATGAGAACATATTGAGGGAAATCCTCAGATAGGAAATTTCACATTCAGTGTATCATGCATTACACTCTTGAATTCCTGTCAGTTAAATAACTATAAAAATAAAGAGATTGTGAGGTCTCTCAAGGGACTAAGGCATATAAATTTCAGTCCTATTGAAAAAGTTAAGTGCATGCTCTCATACTTCTTTCTATAAGCAAGCTGGTTAAAGTGAGAGTAGTGCTTGTACCTTTTGATGACTTGTGAATAAGAAATCAGTAATCACATTGTTAGATTTTTTCCGGTGTGTTAGACTTTATTTCCGTCTCTATTCTATGGCTCTGGCCTGATCAAGTTCTGTACAACTTTTGGACCACTTTCTGAAACAGGGTGTAGGTGTCTACCTGACAGTCACACTATTGAATATGCTGATCCAATCCATGGTTTCAGTCATTTGTAACCGTAGCTCTATTTGTAACTGTAAATATAGTTTTGTTTAGTTTTTACAGAATAGCCAAAATTTATATTCTCCATTTGTTTTTATTATAAAATATTCTCTCGGAGGGTAAATTCAATCCTGTGTTTTCTAAATTCTGTCAGCTAAAACTTTCAGCTAAATGAGAAGCAGAGAGGACACTGTTGAGCTCTCCCTTTCAGAACTCTGGGCATCCGTATTACTTATAGCTATCGTAAGCTATAAATAACAGGAAATATGATTTTTGTTCAAACGGCTGTTTAAAAGTATGAAAATTTTACAAAGACTTTTACATGAACTAGTGACCTGTCTTCTGTTTTGCCGGTATATCCCTGGAGTGGAAACAATTCTTCTGACAAGAGTTTAATACTTGAGTTCACCTGCAATAGGTAATAGGGAAAATTCTCTTTTCTCTATGTATGAATTAGTGGTAGTGATCATTATTCCCCATGTAAAACAGTTATGAATATGGCCCTATATCTAGAAGTGTGAAAGTATTTGCTTTACAAATATAAATGATAGCTAGTATTGGAAGAGAAAAAAAAAACAATATCGTAATGGTGTAAGAGATATGGCTTTTCTTATATTTTTCAGGACTTCAAATCTTCTGCCTTTCTTCCAAAAAATGAAAATGAAAAGGCAGATGGAAAACCAAGCAAGTTTCCTTTTTATGACAATGACCTCCATAGGAGAAGCACACATTCAAGTGGTAAAGAGGAAATGTGATTAAACTGTCTCCTAGAAGCCTTCTAAGGTTCTCATAAAAATTGGATGTGCAGGAAAGACTTGAACATTACATTAAGTGCCGTGCACACTGCATGTGCTTAGGGTTTTAAAATTTTCAAAAGGGAAGCCTATCTTCTCTCCACATCAACTAATGTTTTTTCACCTCTGTTTTGTTCACTGCAGCTCACAGAACAGCCATCCTCATCTTACTTATTACAAAGAAAAGGAAGAAAGAAAAGAACAGGAATTAGCTTAGATTTCACGTTATTTATGAGTATAATTCTATGTATTTTTATTTAGAAGCTCAAATATATATGTATATGTATATACACACACACACACACACGTGTGTGTGTGTGTGTGTGTGTGTGTGTGTGTGTGTGTATTAAAAGTCAGCCACAAACCAATAAGTGGCACCTGATAATATATTATTTGAAATCTCAAAAAAAGTAAAAGATATGTGTTTATCAGTCAGAAGGCTCATGATATAGCATTGTGGAAGTAAAATAAATATGATTGATTTACAATAAAAAGTAAGCAATTTAAGGTTATATTGCACAGCTAGAGTGCACAGAGAGAGAGAGAGAGAGAGAGAGAGAAAGAGAGAGAGAGAGAGAGAGAGAGAGGGAGAGACAGAGAGAGACAGAGAGACAGAGACAAAGACAGACAGAGACAGAGACACAGAGAAAGGGAGGGAAGGAGGGAGGGGGAGGGAGGGAGGGGATGGAAATGGCAGAGAGGGAACAAGAGAAAATGAGAGAGAGAGAGAGAGAGAGAGAGAGAGAGAGAGAGAGAGAGAGAGAGATATCACTCTTTGGGTTTTGAATGTAATGTATATACAGTGGTCTTAATCCCAAGCAGGTGGCCGTCTCCTGTTCTCCAGGTATATCCCTAGAGTAGAGAGAATACTTCTGTCAAGATTTTAATACTAATCTTATATTAGCATCAGGATATTGATTCCATCTCAATGAACTAATTTCTTTATATTAGTCATTTCAAATTTTATAGACTTTCCAGAAGTGACAGAGTATGCCTCTCAAAATACAGTCTTCCATAATATAAGTCGGTGGATTGGTTGAAAGAACTTTTATTTATAGTGGCTCCTAGTAAGTGATCTTATTCAGTGCAAAAATGCATGGGTGAGGAAGTCTTCTTGCTCTTATTTCAATAAAACCGTTCCGTTATTAGTCATGAAGTGAGTAGTAGATGAGAGAGGGGAAACCAGTCGTCTAATGAACACAAATATTTGTACCTGCTATCACTACAGGGAGGAAATTAGAGGATCTGTCTTTCTTGATAGCTTACAGAATAATTCATGGTCTATCTTTCTTGAAAGAGTACTAAAGCACTTTTGATTCATGGTCCCTGAGTAAAAACCTTGGCTCTGTTGCTTGCTAGGTGCTTAATATTAAAGTAACCTCACTTAGCAGCCCTCGTCTCAGGCGCTTCCTCTTTATACACCCAGTGTCAGCAAAACATCCCTCGGGCTGCGGATTAGCTCAAAATTATTTATAAGGCGAAGTTTTGCAGTCCTTTATACTCCTTCGATTAAAAATTATTTCTGCTAAAACTATAAAATGAACTGAATATTCAAAATCCATACTCCCAAAACAATCTCCCATCCTAACACCCAACTAAAGGAATCATCTCTGGTGACAGTTTTTAAAATAACATATGCTCATCGAAAACACTAATAAATCTTTCTCACAAAAATGTCAAAATCTAATTTAAAAAAATCGGAAAAAAAATCTCAAGTGCAAATGTGAAGATGATATTTACATATGACTGTACATATTATCTGTGGGGCGATTGTAAATTACATGCTATGAATTCAGGATATTATTAAATCATAATGATATAATGAAGCGAAATAGGCCCACAAAAGGATTTCTTAAGCATTTATCAGATCAAACAATATTTAGGAAAGTATGTTTTAGAAATCCTTAAAAAGATTTTTCCTTACAGTAGAAATTCAGTTATATTAGAATGCTGTTATAATAAATGTGTTGTTACAAACCTTCTTACCATTTGAGGCACGTCAGAACCATACTATAGCCACAAGGGATATTCTAAGCCCTACTGCATTTTATATTATATTATTTTATTTTATCTTTAAGACATTGATCATGTTATTCAAGTTAATGTAAAATAAGAAATATTTTGCTTTTCTGGGTTTTATGTCTTGTATTAGAGATACCGATAGTTTCTTATTTCAAGTGCATATGTCAGAGAGAAAATATACTTTTTATGGAATTTTATGTTAACAACCTGTGATGCAAAGACCTTTTATTTCTGGCATCGATATATTTCTAGCACTATCACTGAAGAGAACATTAAGGAATTATTCTAGGAAAATAATTCTTCAGTTTCTCAGGCCAAGAAATTAAGTAGCTATTTCATGAAACGCACCAGGAAAGACTAAGTTGGCATATCGGCAATATATACTATCAAATTGCATTTTGTTTTATTTCATAATTCAAATAACAAAGCCAAATTTGTCACCAACTGAGAAAAACACTTAAGACTTGGTATTACTCTAATAGTAGATTTATTAGACTTCAGTTTCTAAATTGGGAATGTGAATGCCCTAGTTGGTTTATATATTAGATTTATAAAAGTATTTAACTATGCCTGAGATAAAAGGGAATTTCAATTGTTGTTCTTCTGTCAAGATAAAATGTTTATTTCTCCCATTTAGAGCAGAAACAGTCTGAATCTCGAACAAGGCAGAAAACAAATGTCATCAATCATTTCTTAGACTCTTATGAAAGTCTTGGATTTTGTAAACATTACTTTAAAAAACTTGTATTAATTTGGCTGAGCTCTAAATAAACAACACAAAAGTGACATTTATTGGTACACAAAGCATTCAGTATCCCATTATTTTATAAAAACAAGCAAGGGGAAAACAATTAGGTTAAATACATATTGGTTTTCTAATAAAGCTAAGGAAAGAGTGATTTGCATGTGTGTACATTATTAATTAACATTGCCTAATTTTTCAGATCTAAGCAATAATAATGCAAGTAAGTCTTGTGGCAAATGAAGGCAAAGAATATATCACCTTCCTTTGCTCTCTCTGCTTTGCTTCTTGACTAATAAACACCCTTGGTTGTTGGAAACGGAAATATGGACAATACCTGAAGCTGACTGAATTCAGCCTGAGCTTTATAAGGAAAGGCGCACCTTTTCAGAGTCATAGTTTTGGTTAATAACTGCAACACCTCATTTTAAGGATTCTACTGAGTCAATGCCAAGTTGAATTCCTGAATTTACAGCTGCTGCTCCTCTTCATCCCAACCCCACTCTCATTTTCACACTTTCCCCCTTCCAGCACACATCTGCTTCCCCCCATCCAGTCCCTTCTCTTCCTTCTCTTTATTAATGTAACTCATAAAACAATTAACCATATCAGTCACATAATAACTGCATCATCACTAAATCAGAAAATAAAAAAATAAAGGTTTTTCCAGGGTTTTTATTTAGGCCAACTATTTGCCCTCTTCTCTTCAATCGCTCCAACTTTCACAGAGAATCACTATATACTGATGATGGACTTTCAAACATTACAATGAGAAAATGTGATTTTTAAACTTCTAGAATTCTTTTTGCCTCTTTTACACAAAATCCATAACCATAACATCTTCAAGAATAGAGAAGCAATAAGGAATTGCCTTGGACACCTTTACTTATTTCTTTAAAGAGTCCAGTAGTACATGTGTATATTTACATATATATCAAGCATATATAAAACATAAATACATTATGAATGAGTTTCTACCTATGTAGGTGAAAATAGTCTGTGTAAATGACTGCTATTTGAATTCATGTGTGAATTTACAATACATAATTCTAATAGAAATATTTAAATTGCATTTAATTTTATGAATGTCACCCAATTTAAGTCACAAGTATATACTAATATATTTCTTTATATTTGAGCATAATTCATCATATGCAGTGATTAAGTAGTTAAGATCCCAGATTAGGTACCCAGTACTAACATGGAGGTCATAACTATGAGTAACTTCAGTTCTGAGGTATGTGATATAGCCTTCTGCCTTCAAAAGGCTAGCACATGTGATGTAAGAAGAGCGTGACAGAATAGCACCCCTGTGATGAAAGGATTACAGCTTTGATATATGGTGGAAATCATGAGATACAAAGATTTCTCTGTGGGCAGGGTAGACGTTGAACTATATCATATGGTTAATGATTCAGCGGATTGTGCATACATGGAAGAACCATACTCCATTGATAACAGCAAATTTCGGAGAGTCTTAGTGTTTGGTGAATGTATATCGTGATGTATGAATGATGAACAAAAGTAAGAAGCAGTGAATTTTTTTTTTCGGGACCTTTCCATACATTACCAAGTGAGGTTCTTCCTGGTAGGTTCTGATTCATTCATAATGAAAATAATGTAATAACAGTTCTTTAAAACATGAAAGAACAGAAAAAAACATAAAATGCATAATGTAAACTGACAGCAGTAAAGATTCTACCGATGCTATGAAGGATGATAATGAGATATCCTACCAAACATAGTGCCTCATGTTTTATTGTAGTTTAATGCGATAAAACACATAAATGCCCTCCTCCAATTCTTCTAAGAAGTAGACTGGGGGAGTGTCCTTAATCTGTGACATGAGCATCAAATAGCAAAACTAGAAAAGAAGGAGACAAAAACCTCAACTCAAACTAAAATATTGCTTATACCTATAAGTCTGAATATTTCAACTAATATAACACCGAGTAGAATTCTGTGCTGTCATTCACAGTCAAATCAACTTCATGGGCAACTTCATATCTCAAATTTTACATGTCAACCTCACAATATATTTAATTAGAATTAAATTAATTAAATTAATTAGATTTTCTGTTTTGGAGAAACTATTATGGGTGAAATAATCATTAAAAACTGTAGATTGAATAAAGCTAGTTCACCCTTCTGAAATGGGTTAGCAGAATCAAAACCTGCTTTGAAAAGTCACAATAGAACACACATGGTATGCACACACTGATAAGTGGATATTAGGAAACAAAGCTCAGAATACCCATGATACAACTCACAGATGATATGAAACCCAAGAAGTAGGAATACCAAAGTACAGAGGCTCCAGTCCTACTCAGAAATGGGAAGAAAATAATCTCAGGAGGGACAGGAAGGAAAGGGATCTGGGAGGATGAGAGGAGGGAAAGGATAAAGGGGGGAAGGATCTCCTGACTGAGGAGAAGTGCAGAGGGTCAGGAACATGAACAGATGTGTGTAGCAGTGGGGGATGGGGAACTGGGGGAGCCACTAGAAAGTCTCAGATGCCAAGAACCTGAGAGATTCCCAGTACCCAAAAGGATATTAGCTGAAATAACCAACAAAGGGGAGGTCGAACTTGTAGAGATAATGTCCCGTGGATAGGCACAGCCCCTGGTTGAGAGATGGGACCACCCACCCACCCACCTCAAAAATAGTAATCCAGAATTCCTCCTTTCAAAAGGAAATGCAGGGACAAACAGTGGAGCAGAGACTGAAGGCTCTCAGAGATTGCCCTACCTAGGGATAAACACAGCCGAACATCCAAACATCCAACAGAGCATGGGGACTCCAATGGAGGACCTAGGGAAAGGACTGAAGGAGCAGAAGGGGTTTGCAACCCCATAGGAAGAACAACAATATTAACGAACCAGACCCTCCAAAACTCCCTGGAACTAAACCACCAAGTAAAGTGTACACATGGAGTGACCCAAGGCTCCAGCTTCATATGTAGCAGAGGATGGCCTTATCTGGCATCAATGGAAGGAGAAGCCCTGGGTACTGTGGAGGCTTGATGCACCAGGATAGGGGAATGCTAAGTCAGTGAAGGGGGAATGGGTGAATGTGTCAGGGAGCATCCTCATAGAGGCAGGGGGATGGGGAGAGGAGAGGGGACTTGTAGAGGGGCAACTGGGAAGGGAGAAAATATTTGAAATGTTAATAAATAAAATAACCACTTTTTTTAAAAAGAGGAAATGAACTATCGAGTAGAAAAAAATTATTCACATACATATCAAACATATCAGTCGTACTTGATAGATGCTCAAAGTGCCAGGGAAAGGAATATTTATTCTATTAATATATAATTTTGAGCATCAAATTGAAAATCACTCATTGATGTCTGCGTGAATGGTAGGAGTGTGCTCATGTTCATAATATTGTGGGAAATTATGTTATTTAGACATATTTTTTTAAAAAGGAAAGTGTAAAAGCATCCTTGTTTCTATTTAGGTGAAATTTTACCCTGCCTGAGGGTCCTCATGCTAAGACTTTCTTGGGTCAGACCCAAACTGCATATCCACGTCTCCTGGCCTCTCTCCTTCAAACCTTAACAATGGAAGTATCTATCAGCTTTCTTGGTTCTCTGGAAACTGACTCACAGTACAGATTTCAAATCTGTTAATTTTGGGAGGCTGTAGAGATGGTTCAGTATTTAAGATCACTAGTGATTCTTCTAGAGAACTTGGGTTTGATTCTCATCACTCACACGGTAATTTACAACCTTCTACATCTCTACTTCCAGAGTAGGCGACACCCTCCTTCGGACTTTACAGCATGTTTGTGGTGAACAGACATATTAGGAAGTGAAACACTCACATATATTAAATAAAATTTTAAAAATTAAATTAAGGATACCTGCAGGGACTATGTACTTGAAATGAGTCTGTCAGCGCATTTCAGTATCCTATTAGTTCTCATCAGCAGGTAAACATCACACAATAGCCAAATCAGAGCACATCACATGAATGCAGACTCTAGGTTATTAAAAAACAGTGCATTAAATCAATCCTTTTAACTTAGCATGCAGTAAAGTAAGTATTCACCCAAACCATAAATATATGTACATATATTATTTACAGTACATTTACATGCATAGGGCATAAGCAAGATCCAAACAACTAGTGTATGTGGGCAATGTGAAGAAGAAAGGAGATTATGAGTAAATGCTGTTTGAAGCAAAGAACATGGGCGAAGGAATGTGGAACCCAAATTGGTTTAGAATCTTCCTGATTCTAAACTATATGAGGTTGTTTTCATCTCTGGAAAATTCAAAACATTAATTTTTCAGGGTGTCAGATTAAATAATAATAATGATTAAATGTCTATATACTTGGGTTATTATGAAAAAAGTGGATAGTAACTGGGCTATGGCTCTGAAAGTTGTCAGGCAATTTATTCAGCATTATTTTACAAAGTTATATACAAACGATATGTGACTTCTATGAAGAATAAAAAAGGGAGCTCAAATCCTCACTCGTTCCAAAGATGAGACAATATATTTCAAGACGAGTAAGTTTATGCTTCTCAGTAAGAGTGTCAGGTCAGGGTTGGGGATTTAGCTCAGTGGTAGAGCACTTGCCTAGGAAGCGCAAGGCCCTGGGTTCGGTCCCCAGCTCCGAAAAAAAAAAGAACCAAAAAAAAAAAAAAAAGAGTGTCAGGTCTTGGAGCATCCCATTGATCTGGATCCCATTTTGGGCCACTCACTGGACCTCGTTTCCCTAGGTCTCTTCTCTATTTTTGTCCCTGAAGTTCTTTTAGTTTAGGAGCCTAGCATGACTGCCCTCTGAGAGGCCAAACCAGCAGCTGAAAGAGTCAGATGAATCCAACCAATGGACAGAAGCTGGGGACCCCTGTGGTTGAAGAGCTGAGGTTGAAGCTGAGGAGGAGGGTGACTCAATGGAAGAAAAGCAGTCTTATCTAACCTGGATCCCTGAGATCTCTCAGACATGGGGTCACCAACCAAGCAGCATACAATACCTGATAGGAGGGCCCTGACATATGTACAGCAGAAGACTGCCTAGTCTGGTTTCAGTGAGAGAAGAAGCACCCCAATCCTCGAGAGACTTAAGGGCCCCAGGGAGGGGGAGTTGTGGTGGAGTTATTTGAAGTTAAATTTGATAATAAACATATAAGCTGCTAAACAAGTAAATCACAGTCTGAATAATGAAGAGCTAAATATCACAAGGATATAGTGATTTCTTATTTTATCCAGTGAAATGATCCTAAAACAAAAACTGTAGATACATTTCATTTTTTAAAATGGTGGAACATGTGGAACATGCAGTTTTAAATATGTCATATATATATATATATATATGGAGAAATAACCATACTTATTAAATGATATAACTAAATGCCATTTAAAGCATATGAATGTTTTAAGAATTTACCCTTTAAATTTAATAGGTTCAAAAGCAATCTGGCCATAATGATAATCTCTATACTTAAGCCTGTGACCCAGGTTTACCACAAATTCAACACTCTCTTGAACTACTCAGTGAGAAAGCTAGTCTGGGTTACAAAGTTATACCCTGGCTCAGGAAAACAAACTATAACAAAACTCAAACAAGAAAAGCGAGACAACAACAACTCCCCACCCCCCACCTCATCCCCACACACAAATTCTGACAGGTAATATCCATGTACGAGTATAGACTATGATACTGAGCATTTAATAGTGACGGTGACAGAAAATAACAGCATAACATGTTTCAAATTTCCTTTTTGCCTTTCATATCTTTGGAAAACCAGAGAAGCGAGCACTTAATTTTCTTTTTTAATTCTTAAAGTCTTCGCGGATCGCTTTTAAATTTATAACTTTAGCTTCAGAATTTTTTAAAATAAAAATCATATGCAAAATGATTTATGGTGAAAATATTAAATATCTGAACTTCCCTCCTGTTCTCTACATATTAACATGAAGTATCTATAGGAATTTAGTCGACTATGTAGGTAATATTCAATTATAAAAATATTCTAACTCCAACAATACATTTTTAGACAAAATAAAGCCATATATACCTTGCAGTAAATAAATGTTCAATAAATACACCATTTTTGCCACATACCTGACATTCTTTCTACAGACATTCTTCTTAATTCTGAAACAATGACAAATTAATTTTGAAACTAAATTTTAACATGGGCATGCAAGGTGTTTGCAAGAACTATTATCCAGGTTTACTTTAGTGAGTACGATGTAGTGTGGCTACTGTCAATCTTGCCCGGCCATGGACCAGCTCCTTGAAAGTCTGAACTTTCATACATCTGTAAGAGAGAGTAATGGCTGGAATTCTAGGGGTCAGGAGATCCTTAACATTCTAGTCCTGTGGTACAGATAACTTATACTCAAGGGTAGAGGAAGCTCTTCCATAAACTATGTCTTAGTTTTAAAAACATCACCGGTATCACATTATTGAGTTTGTTTCAACAATGAGTAAACCAAAAATCAGGTGCAGTAAGCAGTTAGGATTTTCTTGTATAGTAATATGCTGTTTATTAAATTTAACTGATAATCATGTTCTCCTTCTTGATATGCATGCACTGATGCTCACAGCATGCAATGCAGGCAAAGTACAGTGACCACTGGAGGAGAAAAGAGAGAGCCCTAGAAAAATTAACAGTGCCACATTGCTACTATACATTTTCTTTTGATGTATAGTCAAGACGGGTGTTTGGGTCGGAAAATTATTTTAAAAGAAGCATAAGAAGGAAAACCAGATGATTAAAACCAAAGTTTTGAAGTGGTAAAAGTTACAACCCAAACTAAGAAATGAAGGAATTTCTTTTTTAAAGAAAGAAGAAATCATTCATTTTTTTAAGTAATTCGGTTCTGTTTAAAGAAACATGTGGGACAGTGTTAAAAAGGGTAGCTTGGGGGAGAAATTTTACAAGGTCACGCACACACACTTAGAATAATGAGCCCTAATCAACCCATGCTTTATCTGGGAAAGAATAAAGTAAAAATGGGTTGGCATAATTAGCGATTCTCCTCAGAAGGTGAATCTGGCCCTCTTTAGTGAGATAGATTGTTCGAGAAACACTGAATGAAGAGAGGGAAATCAAGTAGGTATTAGAACAGTGTAATCTGGAGGGAAAGAGAAAGTGCTAGAAAGCTTAACACTGATGGCAAGACAGGACAGACATTACAGTAGAAGTGACACGCAGTAAAAGATGTAGGCTGGAGGGAGGTGAGGCAGTTTTCAATGGTATGTTATAAATTGAAGTTGTATGAGTCCGAGAATGTTGATATTGATGCGAATGAGCTCACCGTATGTATTTGGAATACTAGCAGGCAATCTGGAAAACTCAGACTGTGTAAATGTTGCAATTTATTACAACTTCAGAAATAGATACAATTTACAGAAGAACGGTTGCCGGTATAGTATGAATTTGGTTGTTAGAGATAAATCACTGACCACTAACCCAAAGTAATGTTTAATAGCATTTCATAAAACTTATGCGATGTGAGGTATTCTATCTGTCTTGCCTTTTTGCCCCTCAAAATTATTCATGTTTCTCAGTTGGAATGCAGAGTTTGTGTCCATAAGCATTTTGTATTATGGTAAACACTTGTGGGCTTGTTTTTTTCTATATTCTGCATTCTTGCAAATGTTTAGTGAAAGGTACATTGTTCTAAATAAATAAATAAAAAGTATAAGACTAAAAATATTAAATTTCATTGTAAGTTCCAGGAAACAAAAGAAGAAGTGCTAAGTAATGTAAAACAAGAAGTAAAGAAATGCCTAGAAACTGTATGTGGATATTAAAATGAGCAGTACAATCACTAATATTTTGTTGAAAACCATTTGTATTAAGCAGTCAAATACTTGGATACGAATTGATATAATGAAGACAGAATTTATTGGGAACTTAAACATTCCTTTAAGATAAACATATTTGATATCCCTCTGTAATTGTTTTTCATTTTGTAACGCATTATTGTCACATTTAATTACAAAGCATTTTGGAAAATTATTCAGCAGTTTACATTTGAAGCATCTTAGTTGGGGGTCTATTTTTTTTTTCCACAGATAATTACTATGTGAGAACATATAATTTAGTGTATATGCTAAATTGATGCTAGAAAGGAAAAATAGCTTTCTTTTAATCTTTCAGTACTTTTGATTAAAAAACAAGCAGATATAATATGTGAGTAAATAGGATTCTATGGGTGAAAGGGCAGATGTTCTCTGGATTCTTTATTATACATGCACATACATTTGTATGTATATGTGTATGCCTATGTGTATATGTATATGTGAACTCTAGCATCCATCCAAAAATGCAATTTCTCTTATGTGTGCATGCTAATACAGTGAGTGAGAAATGGCATTTCCAGACAAGTTGTTCTTCCTTTGACAGCTGAATTGTACACTTCCGAATATGCTAAAACAACAGATTTTCATTTTGTCAAGGACTTACATCATCGTTAAAAAGCATTTGAGAATTTGTTCAAGTCATCAGAAGCACAGAGCTGGGAGAGAAAATAAACACCAAGGTACCAGTGTCATACAGGATTTAAACCTTTGAAAAAGTGTGTGCAATTACAGAGAGTCTTCTCACTGTAAACAGCAGAGGCAAGGTCTTACAAATAAATGGAGGAGGCAGCTTAGGGGATGTGATTAGAGGGGCGAGCCAGATGCTCCCATCTAAAAATATCTCTTCCTCCTGTTACCTCTAGAATTCATTCCTTTGCATCTTGGAGACTTTTTTGATCAGCATGGAAACCCCCATTAAAATGTAAATACTCCTGGGAGATGAGGAGCCTTAATCTTTCATCAACTCTCATCTTAGCAGACTAGTTGGAATGAAACAAGAAATAGAACAGAGATCCGGAAAAATTAATAGAGAAATAAGATAAAGAGATCACAGCAATAGAGGGGAGGCCCTGAACTTGGAATTTCTATATTTGACAAATTTACCTTGCATCAATTTTGAGTCCATGGCTGATTTACATGAAAAATAAATGAGATAAAAATCTCATTTCTCTGTTTTAAAAAAACAGAGAAAGCTCTTCAGAAACAGAATTAAAATACTATGTAACTAATTAAGGAAACTTTTTTTCCTCCATCTTTATTAGCTTGGTTATTTCTTATTTACATATCGATTGTTATTCCCTTTCCCAGTTTCCGGGCCAACTCCCCCTAATCCCTGCCCCTCCCCTTCTTTATGGGTGTTCCCCTCCCCATCCTTCCTCCATTACCCCCGTCCCCTCAACAATCACGTTCACTGGGGGTTCAGTCTTGGCAGGACAAGGGCTTCCCCTTCCACCGGTGCTCTTACTAGGCTATCCATTGCTACCTATGCAGTTGGAGCCCAGGGTCAGTCCATGTATAGTCTTTGGGTAGTGACTTAGTCCCTGGAAGCTCTGGTTGGTTGGCATTGTTGTTCATATGGGGTCTCAAGCCCCTTCAAGCTCTTTCAGTCTTTTCTCTGATTCTTAAGGAAACTTTCAATTTTCACAATTATCCCATATTTGGCAGACTTCTCTGGACATTAAGGTTAGGACAGTATCCACTATATTTACTTTAAGAAGTCCTGAGCTATGTTTGGTTCCTCGAAGGATAAAGTCACATCATCAAATGGAAACAACAGGTGTCTATCAAAGGATGTGGGGAAACTTTAGTTCAGCCGATGTAAATATTAATATAATATATTAGAACAGATTCATGTAATAGTTACAGGAAAGATACAGTTGTGTATGCTTCAGAGTCACCAGAAATATGCCCGCTGAGGTTGGTGGGTCTGTCTTCTGCTGCAATTTTCTAAGTTCTAGCTTATACTAAGGGAGATTACCTGAATCCACATTGCCATTTATAGTTTGGAGATTTACTCAAACTTTACCTGTATTAATTTATCTATGAAGTTATGCCACTAAGTCATGTTATGAAGTATTGAAAAAAATATTGTTTATCTAAATACAAGGATTGTGAGACACAGATCCTCCATAAAGGTTGTTTGGAGATTATATATATAAAATTATATATAATTAATATATTATATATTATATATAATTATTAATATATAATTAATAATAGGAAGAGTGAAAATATTACTTTTAGTTCTGAGAGGATATTACTTTCTTTTGAGTATGGTACGTGTATGTATAAAATTGAATGGGAGAATCATCTCTAAATGTTTAATAATCTTAAGTGACAGACATAAAAATTAAAATAAAATAAGTGACCATGAGTTTCTAGAAACCACATACTCTACCTTATAAGACGTTGACAATGCAAACCAGCCTTTAAGAGAGGTGTCATACAGACTTTTTAAAATGATTAAAACAACGTGCATAATGTGCCATTGACTACCTAACAACAGAGAGCTATGTCTCCACATGCTATCTATCCATCCATCTGTCATGTGGCATTGAACAGGTTTTCGTCTTGTGTATTTACTTTTTCTCATTACTAATGACAGTTGGTTGAATGTGAATGTTCTGTCAGGTAGCATTAACCCTTGGCTTAGAGGTAAGGAAAATATTGAAACGTAATTGCCAAATAATTCTCCCAATGTTTACTAGCTAAAACACTTCCAGGATGTCTTTAAAAGCTACACTCACATTTTAAGGGCATAAGCATGGAGCATATTCTTTAGAACTTCTAGTCCAGTACCACAGACAAGTAGTGTGTGAAAAAATGTTTTGAACGTGGAAGATTTTTGTCCATGTATTAATTCATTTATCTTCTTAATTCTACTTTTCAATATGCCAAAATATACACTAATAATTCATGGTGATATTGGTACAATCAAGTGTATGGAGAGGGGAGTCTCTGACAAGATCCTTGATTTAAAAGTATCTGTGAAAAATGAAGAGAAGGGAATGCACTTCTCAGAGTCATAGGCAGTTTTTTTTTTTTCCATATCGGAAAGCTAACATAATTGGAATTAAACTTGAATGAATTGGCTTCAAAGATCCTACTTCAAAATATAAGCAACTTGAGTCACTAATTGAAATTGTGGGGAATGATATTGAAAGGAGAAATCACAGAAGGCTATGTGTGAATGCCATGGTCTATCTGTGCCATCACTTTCTAATGGACTCTCTATCTGTACTGACACAGATGTCCCCGCACCATAGGTAGGTCTCCCAACAAAAAAACACACAATTAATGGTGCCATCTAACTTTTTCCTCATGGAAGTTTCTAGAGCATTTATTTAAACACAGGACAATCTGGAGCTTGCAGGGTCCTGATAATGACCTTCATTTCCTAATTCCTTTTTATATGTAGATACAACCTCTACTTCTAAGTGCCTGTGGTGAAGCTAGCTGTTTAAAAGAAATTTCAAAGGAGAAGGTGAATTTGTATGGTAATCCCCCCATATAAAATAAATTTGGGGTGCATTGCAATTGTTTCTTTCATCTGTTAAGGTACAGAGGAGCATCTGTGCAATTGGAAGCAAGCTGGCTTTACCGAAGGCCTCAAAAGTCACCTCCGCCAGTTGTGTTCCCTGCCTTCTGCTGGGTCCTCGCTTACGTGCCTGTAGATGAATGCCTTACCTGGTTATGCACGAACTGCTTTCTTCCTCATGAACTAGCAGGGTGCTGACAGTGCACCATAGGACATAAATGCTTCCCCAGCAAAAGCACCATGCAGAGTGGGAAGCACCTCGGGCAGTAATTGATACCAAGGTCGCCTCCCTGCATTTACTGAGTGATGGCCAACCTCCTGCTCCCACAGAAACTTGGTTCTAATCATTTAAACTGACATCCCACAACACGATTTGATAGCCTTTAATATGCATGCTGAAAAAAAATGGTGTTTCTTAAACTTTTGTGCTACTTGCCTAAAGTGTATTGCATATCATATAGGTTCTTGAAGAAGTGTTTCTTGCTTAGCCGTCCTACCTTTCTAACAATCCATTTCAAAAAGGAATAAAAACGGGTGTTTTAAAGGAAAATAGTAGTGTGAAAGCCAAGCAATGTAAAGTCATCCACATAAGGTTACCTGTCTAAAGGTTATATTCTACTCATCTTCTCTCAGTATGCAAAGTCAGTGAACACTGATAAGTCACCAGTTTTATATATATTTAAAGAAAACGAGTTAAAACCTGAACATGCATGTGAAAGCATCCAGAAGTGTGTACACACACTGCAGGCAACAATCTGTACAAAACTCATTTTTATCCATATCTGAGAATGTATTTTTTTATTCTCCTAAACATTCTAATATCAAAATAATATGCCAGAATATTATTTTTTGTTTATAATGTATCCCCTGAGATAGTAATTAGTAGAAACAGACTTGGTATCCACAGTACTTATAAGATCTGAATGCCACACACACTCAAAAAAAAAATACTTGGCAAACAGTTAATAAATAACCACAACTTATTTTTATAATAATTTTTTAGAATATATATTATATTCTATACATAGTATAATATTCCTCAGTACTTAGACTTGTTGCCACAATATCATACAAATCATTTTCAATTATTTTAATATGTGCCTTTTTACATTTTTTCTGTTCTTTCAACATAACATGTTTTCCTTTTATCCTGTGTCTCTTATTCAGATGAGTTCAGATGAGTCTTTATTGACTACTCCTACAACAACAACCTAATGTACACTCTGTTTGAAATAGCATTCTTCATAGTAATTGTTTCATATATATAGATATAGATATAGATGTAGATATAGATATATATATATATCTCCTTGGCTCCGAATTCTACTGGATGAACTTACATTAAATAAAGAATAAGGGAATTGAATCATATAAGGCTAAGAAAAACACTTTACCTCCTGCAGAGATATTAGGAGATAATTACTTCACCTTTCTTCTTTCCTTTCTACCTGGGATGTAATATTTTGACTTTCAGTAAAACAGCTAACATCTGGGACTCATAATATTCCATAGTGAGCCTCATACTGTGGTAACAACCTTGTTCACGGAACAGCATGAAGCAAATGCATCTTTAAGTACCATGATTAACAGACTTGAATATCGTGGTTGTATAGTTATGATACCATTAATTAAAAAGTATCAAACAATTTACTTATATGCAGTATGTATAAAATTTAGCCCATGGGGTTTTAGGTAATTCTACCTCGTGGTCAGACACAGCTTACAAAATGGCTTTTAACTCCTTCATTTTGAAAGTTTATGTGCTGACTAAAGTACCTTAAAATTCCATTTGTACTTTGGCAATCACATCATATTATTGACTAATATTGAGACTTCCCGCAAGTCAAGTCCCAGCATCTTTCTGACATGTGCTGATAAGCCTCATAATCCTCCAGCTATACTTGTATGGGCAGCTGCTATAAACTCTATTTTTAACTTACCTTTGTCCAGCTTATAAGATAAACTTCTAAGAGAATATTATGAATCCAAGTTTAATATCTGCAATTGGGATCCCTGTTATGGAACTCTGACCTTACTGGAATTTTCAGTGCATAAAGTAAGTGCACATATTAATGATATATCATAAAATATGAAAAGCTCACTCACCTAAAGAGAAAAATAACAGTTCCAAATGCTAAGCAGCTCAGGAGCATTACTAGAAATACTGATTTACTAGTTCCTTATCCAACACATAACAATAAAATGTTGTGATAAAATGCAAACTTTGGTGATGTGATTTTGCCCATCTGCTGATATGAGAAAACAAGGCAGTTAGCTTCTCTCTCTCTTCATGTGAAACCACACAAAGATTATATCTGTCTGGAACTACCAAGAGAGCTATTAGCAGAAACCTGGGATTCTGGTGCCTTGATCTTGTAAAACTAGGTTCCCAAAATTTGATAAAATAAATAAGTTTGGCTAAGTCATTTAAATTGTCATTTGGCATAACGTTTGTGAGGGTGTGAATTAGCCACATCCACCACAAATTCATGTGTTTGATGCAAAGGAACATTAATCCAGCAACGTAACTGGTCTGCTAAGGGATCACATCTAAAGATATGACCCTGCCAGAATGCAGACCTGCCCAGGATTACTGTATGGCCTGGCTAGGATACAGACACACCCTCAATATGTACACCTTTAATGTCTACCAGTGAAGGTAAAGTTAGTTTGTAGAAGGAATCAGCCATATTTGTAAATGACTTCTAATTGAGTGCTAGACAATGTGATGAATCAGAGAAAGATTTGACAGAATGAGTCGGGGATAGGAAATGTCCAATATCCAGAAGAATAGCACAGAAAGAGAGAGAGAGAGAGAGAGAGAGAGAGAGAGAGAGAGAGAGAGAGAGAGAGATTGTTAATGAGAGAGACTGTTAGTACAGTGGATGAATATAGGGTTGAATTCAAGCAGTGTGTTCAGTTCAGTTAAGTTTCATGAATTCAGGCAATGAGGTAGAATGCAGTTGAGTTCAGTTCACAGCAGTTAGGTTTGAGTAGAGCAATTAAGTCAGAAGCCAAGAGGAGCCAGTTTGAATCATTCACCTTGGAAAAGACTTTTAAGCCAGAACAGATGAATTGAAGCAGCAGCCAGAGTTCAGAAGGAATTCAAACAGGTGAACTTATTCAGTATTAAGCCTACAATACAACAATTGCATCTAGCAAAGATAAGATACATTTGCATCTTGATCATTTGGGTCCAGTTGCTGGAGGTATTTGGGAGGTTACTGAATACTTGGCAGTTAGAGCTTTCTTGGGTATGGGCTCTAGGTATTTATAGAGTTCTCCAACTCCTCTTTTTTCTCTACTTCCTGCGTGAGGCAAAACATGATTTCTCTTTTTTCTACCCTTACTATTATAACATGCCTTCCCAGCCATTCTGGCCTATAGCTTTTGGAACTGAAAGCTAAAATCAAATTATCTCTTCCATCTGTACATTTCATTATGACACAGTAATAGAAACATATCTAACATACCATATCTCTCTAATAACAAGAACAAAGTTCAAGGGCAGTTATTAGTAAACATATGGTGCAACAATAAGCTTTCAAGTGCATTACAACAACATTTGTAATTTAGAGGAAATTTTGATTCATATATTTACTTTATCTAGAAATTCTATATTCAAAATCACAAAGAAATATGCCTTACATCTTAAAGAGAAAGGATTTTACATGGCATCATACTTTGACACCTCTTTCTGCTTTAAGCATAGGAAAAAAAAGGAAAAACACTAGAACAGAAATTGATGAACTGGGTTGATAGTACTTCCTATCCTCAGAAAATTACATTGAGCATAAAACATTATGTCAATCTGTTTGGAAAGCCATCAACCAACTTTATGACCTCTGTCTTTCAAAAGTCCAAAATAACACTAAAGTAAAAACTCAAAAAGCAAAAGGACAAAGTCTCAAACAAAACAATACTGTAAGCCCCTCCAAATCTATGGACTTAGTTTTCTGTTGAGCAGCCAGTCCTGGGTGTGGGGTCTGCTCTGAAGTGTGGTTGATATACCCAGTGACATTGCCTTCGAGAAAACTTATTTTCCCTAAGAAAAAGTGTATCAATCAGAAACAGAAAAGTCATCGTTAAAAATAGAAATTATATTATTACCTTGCCTTTCTTTGGAGTCCAAAAGCTGAGGAGCATTTCATTCCAGATGGGTCCTACTTTATAACCGAGAAGAATAGTAGATGCAGATGAAGGTTGAGGAGGCATCTGAACATGTTTTTTGAGTGCCCTCTCTAGTCTACAGTCAGACAAATTATATCCAATTACATTTTATATGAGTCTCCTGTCTTATTTCAGTTAAGCGCAAATAAAAAAGTTTCTTATATGTCTTTGAACTTTCTACCTGAAGGCTTTAAAGTCACATAAAGCTATATTTACTGATTTGTTGTAATTTTTTTACTTTCTACCTCCTCTTTTGCAATAGCTATGAAAGCAGGAGAGGAAGTCCCGTTTTCTATCCTTATTGGAAAAAAAGAGTAAATCATTGAAACAAAAGCTAGTGATAAAGCAAGTAATTCTAGAGATTCTGTGTTGAACTCAATGGTTTAGAAATGTAGAATTGCAAAGCGGATAGGATACAAAATAGCAGTCCATAACTAATATCAAAATAGTAAGATTTGAGGAAGATTACTCCAAAAGACAAAATACAATCAGGAGCATCGATGCAGAATTAACTGTTCACTTTTTCATGACATGTTTTAAAATTTTTGAAGCGAGAGACAAAACTATAAAAATACATGAAGAGCCAGTAAATTGATTTTGATGGCTTTCAGTTTTAGAAACAAACACTGTGCAGTGTGTTGCTAATATTTAAGGATTCATTTGTATTCTCACAACATCACTGCAAACATAAATCTCATTCATTTTCCCCCTTACAAATACAACCAGGACATACGATTCATTGATGTAATTTTTTTTTTTAGATTTTTTTTTCTTATAAAGGGATCCAGACCTTCTGAGAGAATTTCTATATTAGGCACAGAGCTTTACTGCTGTTTTTAACTAAAATTAAACACAAATAGGATCTCTCCCCATTTCCATTGAAGTGTCAGTCAGCAACGTGCCCACGCTAGTGAGTAGGTGGCTCTCTTTCCAAAGATTCATCATGCTGTGTTTTATACTTAGTGATTTTTGAAATGAACCTATTCAAATTCTCATTCTATTTACCCGACTACAGTTTCTTTGAAAATTAGCCTCCACATGCACACATATGCCCATGCACAGACGTTTACACAACTATGAGGAAATCCTTACAATTTCATACTTGCTATATAATGTACCAACCAAAATCCATACACACACAATGCATCTAGGTTAATAGACCTTCAAGTGAAGTATGTACAAAATAAAATATCAAGAAAATCGATGTTATCCACAAGTCGTGCTTTAAATTTTTTTAATTAAAATACCTATTTATGTTTAGAATATATAATAAGAATTTATATAAGAAAGTGACGCAGAATTTAAAAAAAAATTAAGGTTGGGGATTTAGCTCAGCGGTAGAGCGCTTGCCTAGGAAGCGCAAGGCCCTGGGTTCGGTCCCCAGCTCCGGAAAGAAAAATAAAAAAAAATAAAAAAAAATTAAAAAAAATTAAAGAATACTCAAAGACATGGCCATAAGAGAAGTAGTATGGAGCAGTTAAAGATGAAAACAAGAGTTCAGGGACAGTAGTCTTTATAAGTGTTGCCGCTATAAAAATGACTAATAATAAAGACATCGGACTCACCACAAACTATCCATAATAAAAATATTAATCCATTTATTCATAAAAGATATACTTGTGACATAGTAACTAGAAATAACAGGAGGGGCCCTGCTCCTATTAAATCTGTGATCTGAGATCAATCAAATACAAATCAATATTATTCTGAAATGCCTGTATCTCTGTGTCCAATATTTTCTGTGGTTTTGGATTAACACAACATATTATAGTTTTTTTTTTATAAAAGCTATATCCTTCATTACTCAGTTCTCTGTCTAACTACCATCTGAAAATGAAACTTACAAGTATATAGTCCCTCAAAATACAGAATAACTTGGAAGGTCTTGATTTAAGATTTCTTAGAGACTTAAAGTTTGCTGACTTAAGAAAATAAGTTTACAAAGTTTTAAAAGTTAACCTAAGAAGTTCCAATTGTAACAAAATTGAGACAGTTTGAACTTCTTTAAATGTATATTGAGAAAAATAATGTTTTCTTCAGTACTATGGTCGTGTCTAAAAAAAAAAAGAACCATTCTTAAGTGAACATAAAATAAAATAAAATAAAATAACATAAAAGAAAATAAAATCAAGGCATAGAGTTCTAAGTAGTGATTGATATTCAACCTGAGTATCTAATCTCCCTTTTTGATCAATGGTGGCAGAGATGGCCAACAGATATTGTCCTGCTAAACCTTAAAAATTAATGGGATAGTTCATATTCTGATGGATAAATCTGGCAGAAGACTCACACTTTACCAGAGTCCAAGCCACTACTAGGAACCATAGGTAAGACACTACCCACTGCCCCTTAACACTACTTAAATGAGTGTAGCAGTTCCCAATAACTCCCTGGGTTCCATATACTGCCCTAAAACTTTATCAGAAGGCGACTGTTGTGCTGTAGGCCAAGCAAGTTCTAGGAACTTAAGAGACTAAATTTTTACCTAGAGCCCAGAGTTTACACCAGTATACAGAACCTCAGAGACCATCCTAGCTCTCAGAATCTCAGAACTTCACAAGTATCTCATGCAACCCAAATACCAGAGGTCAAACAGACCACCAAAACCCCAGTGAAGATACTCTACTGGACACGAAGTCTCTTTGATTACCAGAACTGAAATCTACTCAGGCCTAAAAAACTAACAGGAAACAGAAACCAAGAGGAAAAACATCCAATGACCACCCAAAACTCATAAATCAGCACTTAAAACTTAAAATAATCATAAACCCAGATGACGAGAGGCCAGCATGGAAATGGAATCAACAGCATCCAGGTCAATATGGTACTACCAGAGCCCAACTATCATACTACAGCAAGTCATGGATATTAAAACACAGAGGAAACAATTAAAATGATGTTAAATCCAATATTATGTAAATGACAAAGGCTCTTAAGGGGAAATGAATACATCCCTTAAGGAAATTCAGGAAAATGCAAGCAAACAGGTAAAGGAAATGATGAAAGATGTTCAATACCTGAAAATGGTAATAAAAGAAAATAAAAGAAATATAACAAACAGAAACTTAGAGTTAGAAAATCTAGGTTAACGAAGTAGATTTCCAATCAATATAGTCGGAAGAGATGGAGGATATATCAGACTCATCAAAGAAAAAAATCTACCAAGATGACTTTTCAATTCTGATGACCATTTTTTATGCCAAATTAAAGGTGACACAGATTTAAAAAAAGAAACTTTGTTTAGGCTTAAGTCACACATCAAACCTCACACTATTACAGTGGGAGGTTTCACACAAACACAAAATAATATATCTTCCTCTTAGCATCTCACAGAACATTCTCCAATATTGAGCATATTCTCATTTAAAGCAGGTCTCCACAGAATCAAGAAAATTGAAATGGTCCTCAGTATGTTATTAGACCTCTACTAATTAAAGCTGGATTTCCCCAACAGAACCACCATAAAGCCTTCAATCTCATGGAACCAAACAATTCTCTACTGGATTTCAGAACCCTGTACTAGACAAAATTGGAAAACCTAAAAGAAATGGATGAATCACTTAGTAGATAACACTTACCAAAGTCAAACCAAGATCAGATAAACAAGATAAATAGATGTATAACACCTATTAGGGCTAGAAGATTCTAATATTCTTTGTTTTGTGCATTTTTTGATTATTATGTGACAGGAGGGATGTCTTTTCTGGTCCAGTCTATTTGGAGTTCTGTAGGTTATTTGTATGTTTATTTGTATGTTCTTTAGGTTGGGGAAGTTTTCTTCTATAATTTTGTTGAAGATATTTACTGACCCTTTAAGATGGGAGTCTTCACTCTTTTCTATACCTATTATCCTTAGGTTTGGTCTTCTCATTGTGTCCAAGATTTCCTGGATATTTTGGATTAGGAACTTTTGCATTTTGCATTTTCTTTGACTGTTGTGTCGATATTTTCTATGGTATCTTCTGCACCTGAGATTCTCTCTTCTATCTCTTGTATTCTCTTGATAATGCTTGGGTCTATGATTCCTGATCTCTTTCCTAGGTTTTCTATCTCTAATCCCTTTGTGATTTCTTCATTGTTCCTATTTCCATTTTTAGATCCTGGATGGTTTTACTCAATTCCTTCACCTGTTTGGTTGTGTTTTCCTGTAATTCTTTAAGGAATTTTTGTGTTTCCTCTTTAATGACTTCTACATGTTTACCTGTGTTCTCCTATATTTTTTAAGGGAGTTATTTATGTCCTTTTTAAAGTCCTCTATCATCATCATGAGATGTGATTTTAAATCCAAATCTGGCTTTCCAGGTATGTTGGGGTATCCAGTACTTGCTGCTGGGTTCTGATGATGCCAAGTAGCCTTGGTTTCTGTAGCTTATGTTCTTGCTCTTGCCTCTCACCATCCAATTATATCTAATATTAGTTAGTCTTGCTGTCTCTGACTGGAGCCTCTCTCTCCTGTGAACTTGTGAGCCTATGAGCCTGTGATCTTAGGTGTGTCACCAATCCAGTTCTCTCTGGGCAGTATTTAGATGTGGAGAGCTGTGCCAGAGGGTTCACTCTAGGGCACTGATGGAAATCTGAAGGATCCTATCCCCAGTGTTCTGCTGTTCCTGTGCCCTTTGGTCTCCTGTTGGGTCCCTGTTTGGCCAGAGTGTTGGTCTCAGCTGTGAACTTAGGAGTGACAGCACTCTTGGGACACCAGCGCTCTCTAGGCGGGATTTGGGTAAAGAGAACTCTGCCACAGGGTTAGAAGGTTTTAGCTCAGAGTTCTACAAGACTTTTAAAGAAACACTAATGCAAATATTTCTCAAATTATTCCCCAGAATAGAAATAGAAAGAATATTTCCAATTTCATTTATAAGGCCACAGGTTGGCAAATTCTGCTCAAGAAAGGGAGGAAAAATTCCAGGACCAAGAGGTGTCAAGGACACCACAAGGAAACCCACAGAATCCACTAAGCTGAACTCATAGGGGCTCATAGACACTGACTTGACAACCAAAGAACCTACACGAGACTGACCTAGGGTCTTGCCTATGTGATGGAGTTGTGTAAGCTGGAATAACAGGACTTGGAACAGTAGAAACAGGGTCTCTCACTCTGTTTCTACTTTGGGGGCACCTTTTTCAATACTGCAAATTGATATGCCATGTTTCATTGATATCCATGGGAGGTATATCTTTTTCTGAAGAGACATTGAAGAGGAGTGGATTCAGGACAGATGGGGAGATAGATGCAAGGAAGGTACTAGAAGAAGAGGAGGGTGGGAAAACTGCAGTTGGGATGGAAAAATAATAAAAAGTTAAGAAGAAGAAGGAGGAGGAAGAGGAAGAGAGTAAGAGGAAGGAGAAGGAGAGGGAGAGGGAGAGGGAGAGGGAGAGGGAGAGGGAGAGGAAGAAGAGAAGAAGAAGAAGAAGAAGAAGAAGAAGAAGAAGAAGAAGAAGAAGAAGAAGAAGAAGAAGAAGAAGAAGAAGAAGAAGAAGAGACTGTGATCAGTCAGCTACTTTATCCTTTTACAAATTGTGCTTCATAGATGTCTGGATGCTTTTTACTTGTAGTTGACATAAAAGTGTTGAGTCTGAGAGTCATTCCTTGATGTTCTTTATCCTCTTTATGGCTGTCATTGCTAGGCTGACTGTCTTTGGCCAGAAGAACTCATGCCGAGCAAAAGTTCATCTATATTTAGTCTCACTGGGTCACTATGCTTCTTGAATCATAATATAGCACCCTCCTTAACTTCAGATGGATCATGGTTTTGGAATACTGTGCAAGATGTTCATACTTTGGATATCAGGACAATCATGGTGGAGCCTGACTGTTGAAAGTCTACATAACCATCCTAAGTTTACTAATTGCATCGAGGATCTATGCAGACTCTAATAACATTCATAAGAGTTATGGTCTGCAGTGCATTTGTTACCTTAAGCTAGAACTCTTATTAGCCTTGTGCAGGTGGCAGCTTCTAACCCCTCATACCTTCTAACCACAAGCCCCAGTCTTCCCATCTTCTCTCCTGCAGTTGGTTTCTTTTTATGGCGGTCTAGGGCCCAAACACGTCTTTCCCATTGTCTTCCTTACTGATGAAGCTAAAACTTTTTCTTACACTGAAGTATATACCTGTTCCCTAAACCCTCACTGTGACCATCCTCTCATTTATGTTGCCCATTATACCAAGGTTGCACTATCCCCGTTGCCACACTTGGTCTAGAAGTTTTGAGGATTGGGACAGGACAGGTGTCTGCCGAGTTGATCTTGCAGCTTGTGATTATCGTGGTAAATTAAGCTGCAACCTGCACCTTCACGTTCTCCAGGAGAATGTAAGTTATTGATTCTGCTGTGGCAATGGTAGATTGAGAGGCTTCTATGTTCCTTGAGTTGCTCCTGAATATAGCCATGTCTCTACCTTTTGATTTTCTTCAATGTATTAACAGTCTATGTTAATTATATTGGCTTACATTTTTGTATGTTAACCATATGCTTATCTCAATATTGTAATCTGTAAAAGTGTACATTTGTCGCAATGATAACACCTCTAGAAAAGAAATAGTCTGAGTAAAACGAGGCTTGGCATTTCAAACCCAAATTATTTAAATATTGAATATGTTCATCAGAGAGATATTCAATGACACAATATCTGCAGCCTCGGAATTTTTTCAGTAAATGGACTTTGTCGCCATAAATGGAGTGACTATTTTTCTATTGAATTGAAACAAAGCTACCTCTGATATCATTTGTTTTAAAATATTTATTTTAAACAAAGATTTTGGTCATCAGCGTTCTGTAAAAAATTTAGAGTAGGAGGTGAAAAAAATTATCCTCCTGTACTGGACAGTTTTGTGTGTCGTATTGACAGAAGTTGGAGTTAATCACAGGAAAAGGAGCCTCAGTTGTGGACATGCCTTCATGAAACCCAGCTGTAAGGCATTTTCTCACCTAGTGGTCAAGGTGGGAGGACCCAGCCCATTGTGGGTGGTGCCATCCCAGGTCTGGAAGTCTTGCATTCTATAAGAGAGCAAGATGGGTAAGCCAGGGGAAGCAAGCCAGTAAGTAACATCCCTCCATGGCCTCTGCATCAGCTCCTGCTTCCTGACTTGCTTGAGTTCCAGTCCTGACTTCCTATAGAGATGAACAGCAGCATGGAAGTAAGCTGAATAAACCCTTTCCTCACAGACTTGCTTCTTGGGCAGGATGTTTGTGCAGGAATAGAAACCCTGACTAAGACACTCCCCAAATATTTTTAAATGTAAATCTAAAGCAAGTTACCGTTAAGTATACCTCAGCATTACATATCGTTTTATACATGGAAATCTGTATGTTTCATGACAACCATATAAGCTATTTTTCTAGATTGGTTGTATCTTCCTTTTCCTTCTAGGAAGTTTGTAAATTCTATAAACAGCTTAATTAGAATTCAATCACTGCAGAGAATTTCAAAGGACCCAGGAATTAGTATGGAAAAAAATAAGTCCACTGTTAATTGGATTCTGCCCAAGAAATAATGAAGATCACTTTCATATATTATTTCTTTATGTATGAAATGAAATTGGAGTTGAGACTACATATGAATTTTTTGGTATAAGCATCCCATCACTAGTGTTCAAAGCAATACTTCTGCCCAGTGTATAACCAGATACTTGGGGAAAAAAGGCAGCATTCATCATGGTTTAATTCACACGTGGAATGAAGAAAATATAGTTGATAGGAAATAAGGTGCTAAATGTCAATCACATTAGTGATACTCATAACGTTATGTAAAGTATGCCCAGACCTTCTTTGTTTTTTTAACTTATCTGACTTTATGTCAATTGTTCAGTGGCTAATGTTTTTTGTATGCGAGCTACTTTTATTAGTTGTGAAAATGTAAAATAAACATTGGTCATCTCTAAAATATAGAAAAATTTAAAAATACATACATATCCTTGTTTATATAAATATCCATTTTTCTTCTAACAGCTTCTATTGATTTTGACGGAGCTATGAGAAAAATTGTTATGTATTTTTCTTTTAAAAAACATTTATTTTAAAACAGAAGCAATGCAAAAACACTATGATTTACTTTAGAGGTATGTGGCAGTAGTCTTTTTTCTACGACAGTTAAGAGTATGTTATAAAAACTGATAGAGCTCAATGCTAGCTTATTTGTTTAGAGTGGAACAATCTTCGAAGGGAATAAAAGTCTATAGATTTATTGCAAAGTTTGACATGAAACTATATTACATCAATGCACTTAAAATGCTTATCTACTACGAGTATACTGTAAAATATATCAGATAATTTCTATCTAGATGGAAGAGATAGACTTAAAACCCTTTTCTTTTCTGATCCATGGGTCCTTTATTCATCCTTCACTAGCCAGTGGCCAACTACCATACCACATCTAGGCAACAGCACACAAACACGCAACCAATTTAATCCAGTTGTACAACAATCTAATGCTTTCGGTAATAGTTTTAAATTAAAAAAAAAGAGGAGGAGGAGGAGGAAGAGGAGGAGGAAGAGAGGGGGAGGAAGAGGAGGAGAAGGAGGAGGAAGAGGAAAAAGAGAATGGACAAGAAGAAGAGGAAGAGGAAGAAGAAGGAGAAGAAGAGGAAGAAGAAGAAGAAGAAGAAGAAGAAGAAGAAGAAGAAGAAGAAGAAGAAGAAGAAGAAGAAGAAGAAGAAGAAGAAGAAGAAGAACTAAAATAATACCGAGTAACACTAAACCTTATCCCCCAACCAATACAAGCAGTGTGGCAATTTAAGCATCTCATTTCTGTTGTTTACCTGGTACAACTCCAGTGTCAAAAGCAAATAACTCCCACACTAAGCGATCAGATTATTATAATTTTAATTGCCTAAATTTTTGAAGGAGAAGCTTGGAATTTTGGTCTTAGAAATGTTATAAAAATTAATAGAAAGCACAGGAATAAAAACATATAGCAAAATGTATTCTGTCATATAAAATACAAACAAGGAATCTGCAATCTGTTTTTGTATGGATGTTGACAAAAGAAATCTACCCATTAATAATCTTTGCACAATGTCATTGCCAATATATATAGGACTTTAAAAAGTCCTGGACAAGCAAGACCATAGAAAAGAACAGTTGGCCAGGCTTTAAAGAAGCAGACAAACAAACTAAAAAGATGCTTGGCTAGTAATAAATGTACAGTTTTTTTTTTTAAATTTAGTATATGAGTACACTGTAGCTGTCTTCAGACATACCAGAAGAGGGCATCGGATCCCATTACAGATGGTTGTGAACCACCATGTGGATGCTGGGATTTGAACTCAGGACCTCTGGAAGAGCAGTCGGTGCTCTTAACCACTGAGCCATCTCTCCAGCCCCCAAATGTACAGTTTAAAAAAATCAGTTTCCTTGTTTTTTTTAAAGAATATTCCAATTGTATTTTTATGGCCACCACTGATGAAGCTGTTAGTAATAGTTGGCATAAATTATCTTCAAGTCATATATGTGGGAAAGACTGCCATGTTAACACACATGAATGGAAGATTAAGAAACTCAAGTAAAATTCTGTTTTTAAAATATTGCTCAATCAACCTTGGTTATTCATTGTAGGTGTGACAAGCTGAACTTTGAAAAGTAGGCCATTACGGAAAGCATTAGGCATCATCCATTCCATGCAAAGAGAATAATCTTTGATGAGTTAGGTTCCGTGAAGGACTTTATGGAGTTTTTGTATGATAGATGAACACATGACTCGAGCACCAAAGTCCAGACTGAAGTTCACAGGGGTCACTGGTGCTGGTTATCGTTCAGTGTTTGAAATCAGCTGCAAAACTATAGTTCAATTTCTCGAGCACTGTAAACGTTGCCAGTAAAAAGAATAATCGAAGTAAAATTCCTATTATGAACATGTATGATATGCATGCACAAACACAGATGTGCACAGATATACACATATGCACAGACAGAAGGAGAAAGTAGAATGGGAAAGGAATAAGGGAGGAAGAGAGAGACAGAAAAAGAAAGAAAATGTGTAAAGATGAATCTTTTATTATGCCAATAAGATATTCAAATTATGGGAGAGTAGATTGCCACGTAGATATTTTAAAATCATACATTAGCTCTGGCGTGTCTTACTTTCAACATTTTAGGAGTTTTTCTTTTCATTTCTGAAACTCACAAGAGCTATAAAAATCCAATCAGAAGAGAGTAAAAGTGAAAAAGACTCACGACTTAGGAAATCATAAAGATGGCCACCTAAATAACCTAAGCTTATAAACTGCTTCAATAACGGACATCATCGCTATTCTTTTTATCCTCACACCTTTTATTGTTTTCCCAAGATGCAAAGTTGAGTGGACAAAATATTCCTTACTTTTAGTGTATTTATTTGGGGGATAAAATTAACAAAATTGCAAAACCCAAATATTTTAAAGTATACAATATAACACAATTTAATTAGAAAAGGTGCAATAAACTAGTGGATTCATTTAGATAATGCAAATGAAAGAATAAGTCAGAGGAGACGGTCTGGTTAGTAAGGCGCTTCCTAACAAACATAGAACCTGAGTTCAAATCCCAGAATGCAATGGGCAGCTGTTTACAAAACCAGTACAGGGAGGGCAGAGAAAAACAAATGAATCCCCAGTGCTTACAGCTAGCTATGCTTGACAAGTCGCTGCCTGCCAGTGGAAAACCCTGTATCAGAAACTAAGGTGAATGGAGGCAACTGATGTCACTGAGTCTACATGTACATACACACACAGCAACCCATGGTCATATACGCAAAATACACATAAATAAACAGAAGCATCTTGTTTCGTTATGGACCTTTGGACAACAATAAAACTATATTTTTATGAAACTACATATAGCATGTTAGATAATTCATTGAAGAAGATATTGGTTCATGTTATCTGCTCAGATAAACATTAAAATGTAACAGTGTTCACATTAGAACTGCTGGTAAAATGCTAAAATAGATTTCAGGTTTAGTTCACACAATAATATATTATCTACTGTGTTTTATGATCTGTGAGTTTACTAGCTGTATAAAGTAAACAAACACTTTAAAGTCTCAGTCTATAATCTATCTATTATCTATCACATATATACATATTATATATACACACATATATTTATATATTTATATATATATTTCATATATATATATAAATATTATATGAAATACTAGTGAAAACCTGGGTATTATGAAGTGACAAATCAAAACAATACTTTACACAACCAATATTCTTTGCCTTTTGTGTTTTCTAGACAGTAAAACACCATGTGAAACTTTTCAAGATTTGTTTCATATAGAATATTATCTCACTGTTATACATATTGTTTCATCTGAGGACAGCTAGAAACACCAGACAAAGAAAGACACAACAAACCAATTGTGTTAATGAACAAAAATAACAAAGTAAAACATAAATGAATTGAATTTTGGTGCCAACACTGCAAAGTTCCCTAATGGACAGCGTGCCAGTGTTTAATAGCTTCCCCAGCTCCACCCCAGTATGCTCCCGACAAATACTCCTTTTCAATTTCACTTCTCTGTACCACAAACACAGTATGTACCTGTGAGAGCTTCTTACAGCGTGGTCTAGCCTTGTTTTATGTATAAACATAAATCAGCTAATGGAATTTTTCTGGAAGTATGAAAAATACCCTTTGGAAATCTAAAATATATTTCTTCTCCATCTTGAATTTCTGGCAAAACTCATGGCCAGGTTCAGAATGATAGACAGGATGTTATTGGGAAAAAAAAAACCTCTTTCAATTAACTGGAGTGAGCCTCTACATATAAATACAGTTGCGATAAAAGTGAATGTTTAAGGTTAATTAATTTAATATATTTTCAATGAGAGATCTGGAACACATGGAAATTCAAGGGCATTATAGAAGTACATTTCTCCCTAACTCAAAATCTAAACTTACTAAACTTTTCTCATTTTGTAGACATATATTAAATACAATAAGCAAATTTCTGCACACTGTGCGGAGGACAACACAAGTTTAATGATTCTATTTTAGAATCAAAAGAAAATTAAGTACTTAAAAAGCTTCAAATCATTGTGTAGTGACCTTTGACTCAGAAGGGGAGCAATGCACACTATAAAACACAGTCATCGGGATGCTAGGCAGTGCTTAAAATGAAAAAACCCTTTGTGCCCATTATTGGACATATTTAATTCTAAAATCTACTTCAGTCCATATGCTGAAACTGGAAAGCCCTCTCATTTAAAACCTTCTTTAACCATTCCAACCAGTCAGGCCTTTATTGAACTATTACAGGAGCTTATTCTTTTAAAACGCACACTCAGAATAATCCTGTGATGTCAAACGCAAGCCCACAATGGCCATCTCGACATCTGGTCTAGGACCAGGCGCTTCCCTTCCCCCAAGCTTTTCCCTTGATTTATCCAATTCTCTCTTTTCCTCACTCGCATTTCTGTGCCATTTTTTTCTAACCACTCCATATGCTTAGGAAGTCTTCCAGATTACACTTTTCAAACGATTGCAGCCTCCTCCATACACCCCAAAATGAAGCCTGCTCAAGCATTGCAACCGCGACCTTTTACAGCTTTCCCCCCCTCTCCTATTTCGATTCAAATCTGTTTATTTTCCTTTGCAAGGATATCACACCTGAAATAAGAAACCTATTATTAGTTGAGTAAATATTTTATAAAGACTCGTTATGATCTTTAAGATAGTAATGATGGCAACAAAATTATCTTAATAAGACGATATTTTTGGCTATTTTTAATGTTGATTAGGGTGGTTGAATTAATCATCTATGGAAAAATATCAAATTTTGTTCAAAATAAATTTTAGATATATCTATTCTGAAACCTTCAAAGCCATGTTATATAACTCAGGAATTATTAGAAAAGGCAGAAATTAAAGGCAAAATCAGACATTTCCCATTTAAGAAATGAATTATGTTTTCAAAATCCCTTTAAAAATGTTATCATTGACATTTCATACCAAAAATGAGGAAGAGCAGTGCGATATGCTGAAGTTGAAGAAATGCATTTCCTATATTTGTGTTGTAGTTTTTATTTCTTGATTTCTGTGCTAGGGATTTTATAAGAGAGAACCTCATCCTTATCTCAACATACACAAGCTTATAGGCTGTTGTGTGGGTTTCTGGGCTTGACTTTTCTCATTTTTATTTCAAATCAGTCATAATTATTATTACCACACCTGTACCACATACTATTTAGTTTGTGTGACGTATAAAATGGATAATATATATTCATATAAATATATAACATATATTTATGCCTTTTCTTGTTTATTTCATCATTTATGTTTGTTTTATTTTACTTTTATTTGTTCCTTTGGTTGGTTGGTTTTTGGCTTTTCATTCTTCAGAATTTTTTGGAGTCACAGGTCACATTTTTATAGCTTAGTTTAGCCTCATATTCTGGGCAATCCTCCTGTCTCAGTCTCTCCAGTGCTTAGATTACAAGGATAAATCCACTATATGCAGTTATAAAATGTTTTTGGTAACAAGTGCAAGTACTGATCTATGAAGATACTAGTGATGTTGAAGAAAAAGAGTATATAAAAACAATTTTAAAACTTGAGATTCAAGGCAAGTCAAAGAGCACCTACCAGTTCTTCTGTAGGCTCCTAACAACAGTGGCTACGGACATGACTGTTGAAACTAAAGGTTGTTTTGGAAACATAGAAAGTTATTTCAGACACATTAAAATGTATTTATTAGGAAAAGTTGATTGAAGACAGTATGATCCCAGACAAGTTGAGATTTGTAATAACTTTAAAATTCATGTTTCCTTGTTTTAGTTTTTGTCCATTTTGTCTTTGTTAAGTTTCTGAAACAAACTCTCTATATCTTTGAATATCCTGAAATTGTTATGCACCCCTGGCCTCAAATTCCTAGGGATCCTGCTGCCTCAATTTCCTTCATGAGGGGATTACAGAAGGGTATCCTCTGATGCCGGGCGGGTTTCTCTCTCTACAGGGTTAAGATGGTGTTTTCAACTTACTTCACATGATTTATGGACAATGGTGTCAGTGTATACTTAGATTATAGACTCATGGGGGCATCACAATGTTTGTGTCCATTCTGTAGGAAATGCCTAAAGTGTTCTGCAGAAAATAGCTGAAAAAATGAGACAAACTGTGAAGAAAATAAGGGAAGTTGGAAAAGTCTTCAGTGTTGTTAGGGACCTGCAATTAGGACACATGAACTGATTAAATGAACAGCCTGAAGCCAAATGAGAAAGTAAAGGTAGCCTTGGCTATGTTGATGCCCTATATGTATGGATAAATAAACACATCAATTGCCAACTTTAGTACTTAAATCAGATGCATATGAGAGAAAAGGGCCAGAGCAGAATGACCTATCTAGATGATTCCTGACTCGAAAACAGAGAAAAGAGGCTTACAATTCCAGACAATATATAGTTTCTAAAAGAGGAAAGATGCCAAGTTCTATTGGAGGAATAGCACAGAGCTGTAAAATGCAGTATGAAATAATTATTTATTTGAACTGCTACTAGCCAGTATTATTTGACCAAAATATTTAAACCAATATAAAGGCAAATAATATTCAAATGAGGCTCTTAGACGAGTTAGATTTAAAGGCTTACAGTTGGATACGGCTATGTCTATGGTTCTCGTGCCTGCAGAGCACTTCAATCATTGAACTGATCTATTTAGAGCAGTGCCGAGCTAATATGAAAGCTTTTTTTTAAATGTTGAGTCATAAGCACTTTTAACTCAAGCGACAAAAACTTAGAGAAGCCTCATATATAATACTAAATGTAGTATAAAAATAATGTAAACATAAACAAAATATTTCCTAATATTTCCTAACTTGTTCTACAAGTTAAAAAATCGAATCAATTGAAATATGTTATAAAGGACTTCATTTGGTCATTTTCTTTTAATATATTAAAACAGTTCATATAATTTTGCATTTCAAAGGAGCTATCAAACTTCATTGTATTAGAGACTGTATGAAGTTTTTAGACTTAAGCCATTTTATGGTCTCTGCTTATCACTTTGTGCCACAGATACCTACCATGCACTTAGTAACTATAGATAAAGGACTCTCCCTTCCTGTTCTATCAGTAAAGATCATTCAGCATCTGCTTCAACACTTACATTGGCAAGAGATTTGCCACCTCAGAAGGAAAGCATTCCTTTTTTAACAGTTCAGTTTAGAAAGAAGTTACTTCATTACAGAAATTCCAAATTTACCTGCTTATATAACTCACATTAATCTTACATTTTGTTAGATGAAATCTCTTTCTTTCTTTTTTTTTCATCCAGAAGAAGCCTTTGAAATACTGACATGTGTCTATATGTCTTAAATTCTCTATTTTCCTCGAACAGCATCATTTGCAAATAGTCTTTTGTCCTTCTCTAACTTTAGAGTGTTTCATAATGTGTACCATCCAAAACATGACATTATCTTGCAGCTGCTCTTAGCAGTGCAGAGAACTGTGGAAACTACTCTCCATAGTTTTGTAGTGCACACTTCTATTAAAGATGCCCAAGACTCCATTAGCTCTTCTTGGCATTCCCATCCCAGGATGACTCATTATCTACTTAAGAATCAACTAAGGTTACCCAACTCTTTAAGATGAGCTTTTGTCAGATCATGACTCCTTTGCCCTTAGCTAGTTTGAGTTGCTTTCTTAAATTTCTCTGAAATATTTTTACTTCAAGTCCATATATTAGGGCACGTTGTTTTTCCCAATTAAATTTTCTGAAACTCTGATTCTGCCAATCATCTAGTACATAGCTATCAATTGCCCTTTTTAGATTCATGTGGAATATTAACCTTGTTGCTTTGGAAAAAGAACAAGTATCAATGATGCCTTCATATTACCACTCTATCAGGTTATTATATGTAGCCGCAATACATGCATGACTGTTCCTAACTGCCTAAAACATCACATTTAGCATAGCACCTTTGATGCATAGGAATGAAGAAGATCTCACATATTTAATGCTAGGAAGAAGAGTAAAAGATGGAATTCCAACAGGGCATTGCTTACTCCCAAACTTATCTTTTAATAAGACACAATGACTCTCTTTAAGTAGAGCTAAAGTGGCTTAGTTTGACCCTTCAGGCGTATTTACCTATCCTAGAGACAGAAATATAAAAACTGCTTCCGAAAGACATACTGGCGATGTTAAACTCTCTGTGTAGCATTTCAGGACTCTGCCAGTTATTTTTAATTAAAAATAAAGTGAGTTGTAACAACCCTCATGATCATGAATACTTCTCAGTGATTCCATGCATCCACAGATGTTTGAGGCATATTTAATTTTCAAGCCCACATTTTTTTGAAACACTGTTAAGTCCATGAATCGTTAGTATTACACGTACCATTTAAAACTCCCTTCTAAAATACTTTTATTTGAGATTTTAGAGAAATCACATCTTTTCTCTATTCTCTTTCATCACTAAACCCTCGCATATGTGCCTACATGCTCTCTTCAAATGCACGACCTTGTTTCTTTAATGGTTGTTGCATATGTAATCCCTTTTATAATTCAGATAACCTCGAACAGTGAGTGTAAAGCATAGATAATTTTCATATCAATATATTGTCCTAATGTTACATTAGAAACATGTACCATAATAAATGTTTGTGCTACTGTAGGCTAGGAGATTACACAGAACAATCTGAACTGATAAATGAATATTCCCTCTTGGATTTTGGTAACGTGACTGAGAAAGTCCAGCATCCTTATCTTGTTCACAACTCTTCTTTCTTAGTCAACGCCATCCATGAAAATGAAATTTCTTCTCTTTTAAATTATTCTTAAATTCGAAAAAAAAGGGCAAACTTACTTCTTGCAATTTTCATCCAATGTAAATACTTGCACACTGACTTAACTATTTTTTTTACTAATATTTTAGTTTCAATGGTATCCATCCAATCAACAGAAGAAAGAAAGAAGCTAAATTTATTCTATCAACTAAAAATTGTTCTCCATTGTGAATAACCCTGAAATGTACCATGTGTATAAATACTGCTGAGACAAAATTTGATACATTTATAAATGAAAAGTTACCAAAAAATGGTCCTTTGGAAAAATTATGAGTCTTAAAATCACATTAGTGATATCCACATGGGTATATATGTGTCCTACATAGATTTTATTATTGATGATATCCTCCAAGTTGCCCTTTCTGTAATTATTCATACATAAAAGAAATAGAAAACAGAGAAAGTAGACGTGTTTGGGGTATTCTCTCACAGAAAGCTGATTATCTCAGGTCTAGTGAATTTCTTCCAGCCTGATGCCTTTCAGATTGATTAGAATTTCAGAATTCTAGATTCATAACACTAGAGAAAGTGTGATGATTATGGCTCGCACATAATTTTCACTGCAGAAGAACCTAAAACATAATTTATTGAAATGTGCATTATTGTGTGAGCTTATGTACATTCTGAGACTAGCAAGCATTGAGTCATTTCTCTGGCAGCCCCTAAAGGTGAGAGGGGGGCTAGGGAGGTTTAAAAAAATACCGTCCACTTTCGCATGCACAGCTAGCTCTCTTGGCGGGAGCTCTCACCCTGGGTCACTTGTAGCTTTTGAGATGGATCCTCTCATTTCCAGAGGGCAACTGGAGTGTTCCTGGCAGTGAGGTTTGTGCTGCTCTCCCGTTACTATCATACATATTGATTACAAGCATCTGAGGTTGTCTTTTGAAGTAAAAGAGAAGTGGAGTGGACAGTCTAACAGGTAATAATATCAGTATCACTATCAACTCAGTCTAATTGTGTGACATAGAAGGATATGTCTCTGAACCCAACCGGAACATCTAATCATAACAATGAATGTTTTAAATGTCTTTGGACAAATTTTGTTTGGTGTGTATCCAGAGTCCTCTGCCTTTCCAACGTGACTATGATAGTGTGGAATGGCCATCTAAAGCGCTGTGGCCTTAGTCCCTGTCACTTACTGCTGAGACTCTCAGGGTACTTTCACAGATTACAATAATACACATCACAATGGATACAGGACTGTGTTATTCATATGTGTAATCACCCATAGACTGGCGAGGAATAACAGAGGTCTTATTATGCAAACAGTAGTTCATGATATGCAAATGAATACAGAAAACCACAAACCTTCAGAATAATGTTT
This sequence comes from Rattus norvegicus, assembly GCF_021556685.1. Classification (NCBI taxonomy): domain Eukaryota; kingdom Metazoa; phylum Chordata; class Mammalia; order Rodentia; family Muridae; genus Rattus; species Rattus norvegicus. The sequence goes on from NC_141548.1 coordinate 75,690,304, forward strand.
ACTGATGTGTCCTTAGAATCCCTTTAAAAGAAAATCACATTACTCTGTCATCTTAAAAATGTTAAATACAATCAAGGATGAATACAAGGAAACATTTATGCTGTCTTTCTTGCAGTCTTATAAAGGAACTGCTACCTAATCCTATTCTGATTATTTGATTTATTTTCTCTCAAGGCCATTAATTCCTCCTGGCTTCATTATAGTCTTCTGTAAGGTTTATATGGTGTCTCTTTTAATTGCTTAAACTAATCTGTTCAATGACTGCAAATCTAATGCACACTGGAGCAGGCAGCCCATAAATTCTGCCCTTCAGATATGTCCTTGAACATGTGTCAGTCCTGATGAAGAGCAGAGGCAAAACAAGAATAATAAAGTGAGAGGAAGTACTTTCAAAGGATACATGTAAGAGATCTTAGAAGCTCAAAAGACATTGTTAGTTTAAAAGAATATAATTAAACAACCTCTTACTCTTTCACTTTTTCATAAAGAATCATTCAATATACTAGAATTGGTACTTGAAGTAATTATTCAAAGCAGTGTGCTATAGCAAAGGTAAAATTAGGCCATTAGTTATGATTTCAATGAATGTTTCCACAAGTTTTATTTAACTGTATTACATTTATCTATCTATCTATCTATCTATCTATCTATCTATCTATCTATCTATCTATCTATCTTTCTTTCTATATACCTATCCATCCATCTATTCATTAATTAATTAATTGTGTGTTTATGGCTGAGTGTGCACACATATGCTGGAATGCATATTTAAATGCTAGACAATTCTTTGCATGAGTTGTCTCCCTCACTGTCCACTCTGTGATTTCAGGTGATTGGAGTCAGCTTTTCATGCTTTGAGGAACACACTTTTATCTAATAAGACATTTCTCTAGTCTTAACTACATCCATTTAATGTAAGCTTATTTCACACCATCGGAACAAATTAACTTTTGTTTTTAATTTAGTTGGGTCCTGCTCTTCTCTTACTCCACTGCAACTATATGGAGTTTCAGTTGACTGCATGGATAGTGAGAATGTACATGGACAAGCACAAAGTCAAACATGCATAGACTCACTCCACACTGAAAGAAATCCAATTACTTTTACAATGTGTTTGCTGAAGCTTTTAGAGGAAGTTATTAAAAGTTACAGAACAGACAACTGTACTCTGTGTTAAGGGAATGATCGTATTTTTTCTACAAAATATATAAACATAATTATGGACACAGTAATAGAATCAGAATAAGAGACCATTTCCACAAAATCCAAGAAAAAGTCTCTTTCTTTCAAAAGACTTACCGGTATCGTGCCTCTTGGCCCCTTGTTATCTAAGTCTTACCTATTGCTAAAAAGTGAAAGAGAATATAACCTAAGTTAGGTACATCATATTTTTCAGCTATTTTTTTTCTCCAAAAGTAAATCTGTAGTACTTTTTTTCCCCTGAAACCACTGGGGTATCGCCATTTATATTAATTCCTGAAATAACTGATCTGTGCCCTCACTGAAATCTAAGGCAATTTCCAAAAATATCCATCAGATATCCTGGTTCATCATTTCAATTATTTTTCACAGGGATGTTTTGACACTGTTTTAATCTTTATTATCCTGATGGAGAAACTTTGAAACTGGTTTTGGCAACCAGACAGTCTCAAGATCAACTTGAGTCACTGCTAATTCTAACTGAAACTCGCATTCTGTGACTCACCCCTGTACTGGTCTTGCTATCTTTTATATCAGTACAGTAAGACAGAATAAAGCTCAGCTGAACAAGTGAATTTTTTTCTTGGTCTGTGCAGTGTGTGTGTGTGTGTGTGTGTGTGTGTGTGTGTGTGTGTGTGTGTGTGTGTATTCAGGCACACATAAATCATCTAATGATGTAAAACCCAACTAGCTTTAAACACTTCCATTTGTTCTTTTATTCTCCGATTTTAGATATCAATCTACTTTGCAATAGCATTGAATGCAATCTAGTAGAGCCATACTTTACAACTGCTGCCTGGCTTCTTTTGAACTCAGGACCAGTTTATTTTTATTTTAGTGTCATTGATGAATTAGCCCTTTGAGTAACTGCAGATTTTGTTTTCCTTGTGCTTTCTGTAGGGTGCTGTTCTTATTTGTGACTAGCCAGAACTAGTCTCTTTACTAATTATTAACACTCTCATACTCAGAGCTACAAGACGTTGGCCATGTTGCTTTATTCTTTCAGAAACCTCAATGTTATGATACTGAGTTGTCACCCGGCTAAACACTAACGGTTAAGTTTGTGTTGATGGGTTATGAAGTACAGTGATAGCAAGATGAGACAGGTATTGTCAATACTCAGCATCTATGAAGACATGGGTGCAAGACAGGCTCTACCTTGTCTCAAAGGCTTGTTCATTTACTTCAACAATTTTCAAAGATACAGCATCATGATGATCATGAAGTATGTACCTATTAAATTTAATTATAGTTTGGAATTTTCACTTTTGGCCATGCCATCCAAAGAACAATAATAATAAAGGAATGTTACAATATCTGATTTAAAATAACTCTTACATATTTAATGTTTTGCATTACTTCTTAGTGGTCTAAATAGGTTATTTGTATGATATGAAAGTATAATTTATCTCATATAATTACCATAAAACTCTGTGCTGATTTAGTACATATACAGTCTTCTTAATTGTTGGTATTATGTTGTTTAACTTAGCACATTCTTCATATGAAAATGGATTCATGCCTACTTACTAAGGATTGCTTTAGTTAAAATGGAATGATATAATATGTCCCTGGACAGGATAATACAAACCAGAACATGACATCTTACAATGGAGTTAAATTTTTGATTAAACAGTATCACTCTCCCCAGCTTACACTTCCCCGCTTCCTCTTCTTTAAAAACATTCATGTTACTTTGTGGTACAGATATCTATGTATACATTACAAAAGCTGCATCAGTTCTTATGACAACGGATGCATTGTTACTCCCTTGAACACCAGAAAGTTAAAGATATTTCTTTTAAAAGGTAAACTGAAATCCTAGAATATTTTCTTTTACTGAAATATATAATCTGAAATTCATCGCAGGGAGCCCTATCTCCAGTTTGGGAACTACTAAGGTAAGCTACACTTGTAGGGGACTTTGTCACAGACATGCCAATGCACAACTTAATAAGTTAAGGTTTAATATATGGACTTGAAACGAACGAGGCTTAGTTCTATCTAAACAGAAATATGGTTGCACGGGACTTTGAGAAACCTAGATGTAACTCTATGTACTTGTAAACTCAGGATTCTGAAACTGTGGCAAGAGGATCAACATTTCAGGCCATCACAGACTAGTGTGAGACCGATATAAAATTTCAAGGGGAAAAAGGAAAGTATAGTCAAGAATTAAGTAGATATTGGTGATGAAAGAGTTGTCTCATTTGATGTTCAGCATCTGAAAGTATTTAATATTCTGCATTAGTAAAACTTTATCAAGATCTTTCTTAATGTAGTATGTAGGAAAACTATTTGTACATTAGAGGATATCTTAAATTCTTCTTAAAAACATATTGTTTTCATGACAAAATATTTAAGGTTCTCCCAGCACTGCGAACAGGAAGTAGACACAAAGTGCCACCTCTAAGAAGAAGATGTTTGCAACAAATATCCACTAGAATTGAGAAAAATCAGTTTTCTCCAACAAAATGTTTTTGGGATTACAAAGCAAGTCCTACTCAGAATAATTGTCAACAGAAAACATTTTTCCTCAAGTAGGGTGGTACTTTTTGTTTTGTTTATTTACTCATTTTTTTTGTTTCCTTGTTTTTATTGTTGTTGTTGCTGTTGTTGCCTTCATTGGTGGCCGAGGAGAAATAGACATAGAAAAGGAAGGAGGGAGAGAGGGAGAAAGATAGAGTAGTACATGAAGTTGGGTAGGAAGGGAGACTGGGAGGATCTGGAAAGTTTGAGGGCAGGGATAAGGGCATGGTTAATATATTTTTATGAAAAGTAATACAAAACATTTGGGTTTCAACAGTTGACCTTAACTATATATTTGAGAAATAAAAATCTACTATAAAATGACACATTGTACAGGTTTTATGCCAATTATGATTCTAAGGCAGCTCTCAGTGAAATTATATTTTGTGAAGTTTAATTATGAGCAACTGAACATGCAGAACACTGTGAACTATTCACCTTCTCTGAAGCAGTGTTATGACATAACTTTGTTTCAACAAGACAGCTTTAACCACATAGTAGTTAAATGAATTTTGATATGACACTAATAAAAGCCTGTCTGGTATTAGAGATGCTTAAGCTCTTGCTCCTTTGTTTATTTTGAGGATATTAATCATGGCACTAAGCTAATAAAAGAAAATTGTGGGTTTAAAGTTTCCATTAAAGAGTCCGTATCTTCACTATGATCTAGCATGATAAGTGCTTACAAAGCAACTCTGGCTAGCTCCATGCAGGCTAGAGTCAACAGAAGAGATTAAATAGAGCATATTATAAAACTTGAAAGTACAAATTACCTTGAATTAGTCAATTATAAGAATTACGATCATTTTAACACCATAAAGTTTTCACCATAATGGATAGATGTCATGAGAATATGAATTGAGTGGTGACACTGCCAATTGTCATACTAGTTTATCTCATGGATATTTGCATTAAGGTAACAAACAGTAAATGAAATGACAAACATTGATTCAGTATTACTTTATCTTAGACGTCTTCAGAGAATCAACCAGAAGGCACAAATATACTATTTTCATTTTGTATTACAGAAAAAATAGAACAGATGTGCATAATAATTTGCCCAAGCTCACTCAACTAATAACGTGAGGCACTGTTAACCCAGCAGTCTTTGAACACGTATACAGATATGTGATAAATACAACTTGGGAAGCTGAAAATCATTTCTGGGGCATTCACATTTCATGTCGACCTTACATAGATGTAGGTGGGGGAAAAGAAGAAAGAAATAAATGAATCACCCAACTTTCACTTCTCTATGTTTACACACTCATTGAGAAAATTCTAAAAATGTAAATAGTAATAAGAAACCAACTAAACACCAAGAAAAATGTACCTGACTTTTTTAGAGTATTAATATAGTAAAACAAACTAATTGCAATAAGATAATCATCTTTCCAAAAACAACTTCAATAACTGAAAGGTAATATATTCCACAGTACAACTATGTAGAAGATCAATTCAGTAATCAGTAAAATGTTGTTAATTATGTGAAACATTTTATAAGAGTTCAATTTTTGCCATATCAGAAACAGAAGGATAAAGAGCTGAGCTTTGTAGAGAGAAATAAGACATTGAGGAAGTTTCATACTCATGAGAAGTGGGAAGGAATGCTATTGGTCCACTGTCTTACTCTGTAGTTGTGTCCATGGATGAGTGACATCCCATGTACCAATCCATTCACTAGGACTGACTCTATACTCCAAGCAATTACTTGTGTATGTTTTGAATATTGGAAGAAGATACTTATGTTTTTAATATTATGGACTTACTTGAAAGAAGTATACATAAAAACAAAATAGTAATTAAATACTCATATTATCAAATGTATAAATATTTAATGTTGTGCCAGATTTCTTATCCATAGTGTGCTATGATGAAAACAATGTAAGAGCTTTTAGTCATATTAACCATATTAACCGTTTTATCATTTCACCCATATCCTCCATGGACTCTTTTACTATATGATTAGGTTTTTTTTCTTTCTTTTTTTTTTTCTGGTAAAAACCATTCTTAGTCCCAAATGCTTTTTCAAGGAAAACCTATTTGTCTGTACCTACAAGGCATAAATTTGATTCCTATTCATACTACACATTCTTTTGGAAGATGTAACCCATTAATTTAGCCAAGCTTGGAACCAATATTAAACTGAAAACCAGCTAGTATAGGGATTGTGAAGTCTCCTAAGAGAGAAGTCAAGGAAGACAGGGAATCAAGCTGATGCTGGTATTTACATGGTCAATATGATATTACATTTTATATGTAATCGTCAGAAAAACATGCAATCTAATGAATGAGGGAACCAGGAGAGTCCATTTTGAGTGAGCCATCAACACCATCATGTTTCCATTGTATGTTCTTAAATATAAAAACAAGAGCCTTAAATTTGCACATTTATTACATGTATTTGAGCCTAATTCATTTTCATTTTCATCTCTATTTAAAGATTTTCCTCAAATGTGAAAAGCTGATGTTTTCTTACTATCCAGCCTGCTATATTTAGAAGAGTTCTCCTGCTCACTGATAATATCCACTAGGTACAAAATTTGTACCATTTTGTTTCTCTTTCTAGCAATGCATATTCCAGTCATTGCAATTATATTAACAATAAATACGGATTGGCTTCGTTGGATCCTATCCCTTAATATTTTAGAAATTATATGCTTGAGACTTGCAGAGTCTTGTGTACTGTTCCTCCGGACAGGGGAAACTCTGGCTTTCAGAATGTTAGGAGTAATGTACCGAAAGCCTTTAGATCTACTTCAGAAGCACCATGGCCCGAATCGTAGGCTGTACTATAAATGGCAGCATATGGCTGGACAGTCGGAGCAGCAGGATAATGTGGCAGTGCCCAGATCCCAGCTGTAGGCATCAAAAAAACCTTTTTGATGTTGGTACCCAAAGCCCCCATTGACATCAGAATCTAATAAGAATGACTATTAAAGAGTCTGTTGTCCTAAAGGCTTTATTACTTATTGCCCAAGGTAGTAAAGGAAAACAGTGTCTTCATATGTTTGCCAGAATCATACAACTCCTTTTCTCAGATTTTCCTAGCAGGTGTCTCTTCAAGTACTTATTCTAAATGGAACACAACTGGGAGACATCAAAAAGGACACTGTTGACAACTGTCATAGCAGGTTCCAGCTTGAATGGCAACCAAGCAGAAGGTCTCTCTCCAGAGTACTTCAGATCATCCTAATAGTAGCATCATTTCCACCAGAAACCCAGCTTCTACCAAAGAGGAGTGCTGGGAAAGACTGCTCATGGTGGAAACTCATCTCCTCCTTGGAAATGTTCCATGACACTAGATTTCCCATAGAAAATACCTACAGAGCTTCTGGAAGATTCTTTCTTTAAATGTCAAATTTGCAATAGATCAAGGGAATACACAGCTGTCAATAACTGTAGTGAAAACAGCATAGCAAATTCTTATTTTGTACGCATTTAGTCTACCTTTTGGAATACTGTATT
>NC_141548.1:76327500-76372500 GCF_021556685.1 Rattus norvegicus
CAAAATATTAGAAAATGTTAGTGGATATGGTTCAAAATATTTTCCCTGTGTACTGCATTTGTTTATATTTTATTCAGGGTTTTGCTTTTAAAACCTTCAAATGTCTACTGGAATTTGATTTATTTTTCTTACAATTTTTCTTTCTCTTTTTGTATATCTTTTGAGACTTTATTTTATACATATATATATCAATTCATTTTAAAGCCACCACACTACGTTCTGCTTTATTAGAACCACTTGGCAGTAAGGTAAATAGTAGCACAGAATATCAGCACCTTTTTAAAAACTGAGCAAGATGTTAAGCAATAGTTTTAAATCTGCATTTAATATTACTTTAAATATATACATATTTGAATATATAAAATATAATTACATACATATATAATATAATGAACATGTTTTCAATCCATGTTTTTATATATTACATGAATATTTATGTTTATTCATATATATGAATAGACATATCTCTATACAAATATACATAAGTATATTATATATAACTTATATGTATCAATTTATGCATGAATATGTATATTCAGTCCATAGTCAGTGTTGATATTTTCTCAACTAATTGACTTTCGTGTGTTTGTGTGAATTTGTTAAATATTTGTGCACACACCTTGTCTGTATGTATTGGACATTAGGTAGACCTTGTCTGTACATATGGGACATTTGGTAGATGCTAGGTGTGTTTCTTTTTAACAACCTCCACTTTAGTTTTTAGCATAGACATTTTGACTTAAGTGGATGACCATCAGGCTCAGAGGACTAAGGATCTTACTGTCCCAGGTCCAATCACTGAGTTTATTATCATATGTCATTACAATCATATTTCACGTGCAGGTTGGAACTCTGAGCTCTGGGTATTTTGCTCACACTCCTGGTACTACATCCTCTGAGCAATCATTTTAGATCTGAATGCACTTTTGGTGGAGCTAAAATATTATTGGAAGAGTCTAGGTGGAATAATCAGATATCACAGGTTAAAAGTATCAATAGTCATACTGTCCCTTGATAGACTAAAAACAGCCAGAAAAAAGGAATAAAACCGAGCAAGTAATGAGTGAAAAGGAAATGTGCTTTTATAAAATTCATTTTTACCTATATCTTAAGATTTTATTATATGCCTTCCCTATACTTCATATATTTTGAGACATTACTTATGTTGTGATAATTATAAAAGTGTCATGGTCTTGTAAAAGTGATTAAAGTTAGTAAAACCATAATTTCATTTCCAAGGTACCTAGGATTAAATTGATTAGATTTGCAGAAAGTGCCTTATTAACTGTCAAATACATTGCTAAAATAAATAAAGCATTTATTTTTTCAGAGTTAAATATTAAAATATTTCTAGATTATTTGATCCCTAGTAACTTCTACAAGGCTTGATCTATAGCTAATGACATTCCATGGCTATAAATAATGGCAATATTCAGTACTTACATCAATCAAAAACAAAATCCTGACCAGAAACTTTACAAATGTCAAATGTCAAGTGTCATGCAGTTTTGACGATGAATGGAATAATTTCTCCATGGCTACAAATTGAAATAAAAGTTCACAGAATAGTAAAGCATTAGGCTCTAAATATGTTCACAAGATCCATTTACCGATAATAAATTTGAAATTAAAATAATTTCAGTGATGTCTGTTAAATCACACAGATGGTGAATATCAAAGTATTATAATGCTGGTCTAATATTAGGAGGAAAGACCTACACTCATGTTAACAGGGCACAGGTTAACGGTTGGGTTTTTTACCCAGTATTGAGAATATAAAATAATGAGAGAACATATCTCTCTTCAGATGATGCTCTTCAGAAAAATAAAATCACTTGATTTGACAATCTTTTGAAGACAGAGTAACAGAATGAATATTTGAAGTTTAGTAGAGTGTTTCAGTAGTTCACAGACCAAATTCTCTGTCTTTATCTGTCTCTTTCTCTGTCTCTGTTTTGTCTTTTTATTTGTCTTTGTCTGTCTCTATTTGTCTCTGTCTCTGTCTGTCTCTATTTCTCTCTCTCTCTCTTTCATGTTAAGGCAACTTGACCCTTTGTTGATTTGTTTTGCTGTTTCAGTGGTCCCTCCTGAAAGCTAGCACAGGAAGGAGCTGAGATAAAATGTGAAACTCTGTTCCTTCTTATTCAACATTTTGAATACTGTACTTCTGTCATTTAGTCAAACTTGTACATCTCTCCATAGTTTTGTTTGTTTGTGTTTCTGAATTTGTAGGTTTATTTTTTATTCTTGAAAACTTGAAATTTAAGTGAACCTAAAGTTACTGCATATAATGTACAACACATAATTTTATGAAGAATGTTCATTATTTGGGAAAAGTAGTAAATATCAAATAAAAGGAAAAATATGTAGACTGATTTTCTTTAGCTAATATCCAAATGCTTTCACAAATTTTACCTTCAGAATCTTTCTATGTACAGTTGGAATCACAAGATTAGTTTTAAGCAATTAACAATTCTCATCTAATCCAGTTTGGAAGATAGAATTAGGATACAATTCATATTGATATGAGTCTACAGAGTTATATAATAACAATTAAATGAAACAAGCATATCTTTGTACCATATTCTGCCTAATTAGTTACAAAGTGAATTTAGGGTAAGGATTAGTATCTTTGTATTCCCTTGGCCTCACTAGTAGAAAAATAAAAGATTTTAGTCAAATTATCTTTTTTTAGTTAATCAATTTATTCCCATATTTTGTTACAACATAGTAACATACTAATTTTTCACATGCAATTAAATTCCAAACTATATAACTGCCATTTCTTCAAAATTAGCACATACATTTTACACGACAAACAAGGGGTGGGGCAGAAGTTCTGTACTTTTTGCTAGTTGTAGCATTACTATAAATAAGCAACTATTTGGTGTGCAACTGCTACTTAGATTTAACTTTCTTGACATGATTGAGTTGCCAGTAAGCTAGCGCTGGGGTGACTTACTGGGTTCCAGAGCTCAAAATGTTCCCATAGGGTGCCCATCTGTTGCTTAATTTTAATGATGTCCATGTATTAAAATAGATAATAATAAATGCCTATAGTGAAAGTGACAGCAAGTTTTGAACTTTTAGTTTTACCAAAGAAAGTTTAAGGTTAGCATGATGTGGACTATATGCAAAAAATGTCTGTTGATATTTGTATGAACTCAGTCATGCATTGTTGGTAACAGTTTTTATCAAAGTATACCAAAACATTAAAATAACAATTTAGCTCCATTTTAAAATTCCACCATTAAGTAACAATTTGAAGCCCAATATTTATGCTTAAAAACTTGAGCAAAATAAATAATGCGTCATCTCTCGAGACTCGAGTCCTTCGTTTATGAAGCTGTTACAAGTTAGCAGTGAACCTTAGCAGCTGCACACACATGAGACTGAATGGTACAAGGTGAGATGCCAGTTTGTTGGAAAGAAAGGAAAAGCTGGTAGAGATTCTTCTATACAAATTTAAATATCTACTCATTCATAATTCCCATTGCAGGCACACTTATTGAGCATAGACTGAGACCAAATGAAATCAGTTAGAGTGCAATTGGGATGTTTCATTTGAAAGCATTCAACCTGCAGTATGTAGGCTAACTCAGTGGAAACACAGCTTACCTTGCTATGCATATGGTTTAGGTTATAGGGCCTTGCTAGAGTAAGTACGTTGCTTGTGTGTGTGTGGGGGGGGGGTAAGTCTTGAAAACCTAAAGCCCCTCTTTCCTGCTGCTTCACTTTCTGATTTATGTTCATTTTTCCTCAAATATGTGAGCTCTCTGCTTCCTTTTCTTCATGCCTATTGTTTGTTGCCTGGCCTGCCAGCTATGAGGAAGTCTAATCCTCTGGAACTATACAGAACAATAAAACCTTTCTTTCCTAAGTTGCTTTTGGTCCTGGTGTTTTAACACAACAACAGAAAAGTAACTAATGCTAATGCTATTAAAATTAATCTACATGTGAATCAATTTATCAACTGAAAAACAAGGACTGTCATAACTCCTAAACAATGAAATCAAACACTGAAGAATTAAGCTTTGTCAATGAGAAACAACATATAAAACAAATTTCATGTCTTTGGAAAACAGTTTATCCAACAACTTCACTTTGGAAGGAAAAGTATAGACATTATTAATTTAAGATAATACAGATCCAAATCCAGTTAGGTGTATGAGCATAGAATGAAATCGTAGCATGGCTAACTCTCCAAAATGACAGCATACTAACATCTACAAACCTTACTGGAGAGTTAAAATAGATGAGGCAAAAAGTGAGACTGAAAAACAAGCCCACTGAATGAAAAATTTTAAGATTCTTTTGTTAGTATTTATGGATTAGATATGGAAACAATATGAGGATGTGGACTACCCTCCCAGCTCTTCCAACAACAGAATCTAAAAAATTACAGATATCTCAAAAAAAGTGTTCACACCATTTTCCCCAATGCTGCATTTGGTTAGAAAGTTGTAAAAAAATGGAATCGCAACACAAACTCTAAGAATGTGGATAATCACATTAGAAATTAATAAAATAGTTTTTTGTGAGTTTAACAACAGACTTCAAAATGCACAAACTCCAGACGAAAAGGTTCAAGGGAATTACCAGCAATTTTTAAAGAATTGGAACCGAAGCAAATCTTAATCTAATCAAAAGAGGAAATAAAAACAGTGTGTAGAGGATGATTTAGAGTACTGAGTTGATATTTAGAAGAAGATCGCAAAATCAATAATATAAATGCCGAATTAACAAAATTGTAGATGATAACACAGAAAAAACAAACAGAAATAAATGAATTACAAAAGCATATAAATCAGAAAATTTTAAAGATATGGAAAAAAAACAATGAAATCAAAATTTTGTTCTTTTTCAATATTTTACTTCTTTAGAGTTTGGCTTTTTTTTAAAAATAACAAAGGAACTATGAAAATCTATCCATTCTTGCAGAAAAAGAAAAGATATGTGTTTCTAAAGTCAGTGAAGTAAAGTCATCACTGCAGATTACAGAACCACCTAGATAAAAGAATTATAGAAAATGCTATGAGCACCAATTAGATTGTTTGGATAAAATTGAACACATCCTTTAAAATAAACTCATAAGTTCACACAGTACCTATATGTAGATAAGATAATGTCGCTCAATCTGCCCAAACATGTTAATTAATAATTAAACTTTTTCCGAGTTAAAAAGCACTGGATTCAGAGTTTTAGGCTTATTTTTTAACAAGTTCTTCAGGAAATGCTACCATGAGTTTTCCATTCTTGTCCTGAAAATACAGTGAGATAATTCTATGTATCATTCTATGCAGCCAGCTACATCAAAAGCAAGATTTTCCAGCACTTGAAAAATCAATCATGAGAAACAGCTCTCATAAATATTTCTATTTTTTATCAATATGAATGTAAAAGTCTTCTAACAAATGTTATAACATTATATTCAGACTTATTTAGGTTTACTTCAGAATGGCAGGTTTCATTAATATTTTAAATGTACCAGGTGAATCCATAATATATTAAAATAAGATCATAGAAATATAAACTTCTGTACAAGAAAAAGACAAACCAAAGAGTAGCTGAAAAGCTGTCAGAGAACAGAGAATACTAAGAGCTTTGCTGAAGGTGAAAATAGGAGCTGTGCAAATCTGCAGCTAATACAGAATTTGATGACAAGAAAATAGTTGTTATACCTTAAGACCACAGGAAGCAACAGATATGTTTTCAATTTTGATAATTATTTGGTATTGTTTTGAAAGCATATAGTAGAGAAATAAATCCCCCAAATGCTTAAAAAAACAAAAAGAAAGAAAATAACTTTTTAGGTTGTAAATAATCTGAATATCTTTGTAAAGAATAAGCAGGAAACTACATGAAAATTTTTGAAACTGCCAACGAAGTGAAGAAATAGAATGGAACTCAGTCACAATAAAATTGTTTCTGTTTTTGTTGTTGTTGTTGTTGTTGTTGTTGTTGTTGTTTGTGTGGTTGGGTTTTAGTTTCCTTCTTTTCTTTTCTCCTTTTTTACCTGCTGTGAACACTACATCTGAAAAAATACAAAGAAGAGCATAAAATATTGATGTTATCACTTTGCAAATTCTCATGAAATGTTGATGAAAGAAATCAAAGACTTGAATTAATGGAAAGAATTAATCAATATTCACGGGTACTTGAAAATAAGTATGGTTAAGATATAACTTTTTCCTAAATTAATCTATATTTCAAATCCAGCTCTGAATATATCCTAACAATGTAGTCCTAAATATTAAGAAGTTTATCTAATGTTATTAATAGAAAGAAAAATTAGCCTATAACAGGCACCTTCATACTAAGAGGCAAGCAATATTTTCATGTCATAAAACCAACTTAATATAGCATTATATTGACACAATAATAAAATGATCAATAAGAAACAGAAATTCAAATTAATTAAATTGACATAAAAATCATAAATTATAAAAATTATAATTGGTAGCATTGTTTAAAATTTGACTCTGCAAGAGCTAAGGATGCCCATAACCCTCTGTACAAACATCGTGCCAGAGAGAGCTGGTCTCCCAGGAGTGCTGTCATTCCTAAGATCACAGGTGAAACCACCATTTTGCTCTAATAACTGGCCAAAGAGGGACCTACCTGCCAGGAGTACACAGCACACAGGAACCACAAAACAGCCAAGGATAGGATCCTTCCGGTTTCCAGCAGAACCCTGGAGCTAAACCTGTGACATAGCTCCCCAAAACCAAATCCTTAGAAGAGAGAACAGGTTTCCCATGAGTGCTGACACACCTAAGATCACATGCTTACAGAGTCATAAAAGGGACAAGCTCCAGTAATAAACAGAAAGATTAACACCAGAGATGACCAGATGGGTAGAGGCAAGCATTAAAACCTTACCTACAGAAACCAAGGCTACTTGGCGTCATCAGAGCCAAGTTCTCTCAACACAGGAAGTCATGGATACCCCAACACACTGGAAAAACAAGATGTAGATTTAAAATCACATCTCATGATAATGATAAAGGACTTTAAGAAGAACAGAAATAAGTCCTTTAAAGAAACACAGGAGAACACAGGTAAATAAGCAGAAGCCCTTAAGGAAACACAAAAATCCCTTAAAGAATTACAGAAAAACACAACCAAACAGGGGAAGGAATTGAACAAAACTATCCAGTATCTAAAATTGGAAATAGAAAAAAATAAAAAAAATCACAAAGAGAGACAATCCTGGAGATAGAATAACTATGAAAGAGATTAGGAGTCATGGATTCAAGAATCACTAAAAGAATACAAGAAATAGAGGAGAGAATCTCAGCGGTAAAAGATAACATAAAAACATTGATTCAAGGGTCAAAGAAAATGCAAAATACAAAAAGCTCCTAACCCAAAACAGCCAGTAAATCCAGGACACAATGAGAAGACCAAACTTAAGGATAATAGGTATAAAAGAGAGTGAAAACCCCCAACTTAAAAGGCCAGTAAATATCTTCAACAAAGTTATAGAAGAAAAGTTCCCTAACATAAAGAAAGAAATGTCCATGAACATACAAGAAGCCTACAGTACTCCAAATAGATTGGACCAGAAAAGAATTTCTTTCCATCACAGAATAGTCAAAGCACCAAATGCACAAAACAAAGAAAGAACATTAAAAACAATAAGGATAAAAGTCAAGTACCATATAAAAGCAACCTATCAGAATTGCAGCAGACTTCTCAACAGGGACTATGAAAGCTAGAAGATCCTGGGCAGATATCATACACACCCTAAGAGAACACAAAATGCCAGCTTAGTCTACTATATCCAGAAAAACTCCCAAATACCATAGATGAGAAACCAAGATATTCCATGACAAAACCAAATTTACACAATATTATTCCATAAATCTAGCCCTACAAAGGATAATAGACGGAAAACTCTAACATAAGGAGGGAAACTACACCTACAAAAAGCAACAACTATTTATCTTTCAACAAACCCAAAAGAAGATAGCCACACAAACCTAATTCTGCCTCTCACAACAAATATAATAGGAAACAACTATCACTATTCTTTAATACTTCTTAATATGAATGGACTCAATTCCCCAACAAAAAGACATAGACTAAAAAACTGGAAATGTAAACAGGACCCAGCAATTTTGCTGCATACAGGAAATGTCCCTTGGTGATAATGACATACACTACCTCAGAATAAAAGGGTGGAAAAATTTCCTAGTAAATGGTTCCAAGGAAAAACTTGAAGCAGCCATTTTAATATCAAATAAAATCAGCATTCAACCCCTAAAGAAATAAAAGAAAACATTAAAGTCTCCCAACCAAAAAGAGCTCAGGATCAGGTGGGTTTAGTGCAGAATTCTATCAGACCTTCAAAGAAGACCTAAGACTTTTATTCTTCAAACTATTCAACAAATAGAAACAGAAGTCACGCTATCCAATTTGTTCTGTGAAGCCATAATTACACTCATATCTAAACCACACAAAGAAAGAGAACTGCAAACCAATTTCTTTTATCAATATCGATGCAAAAATACTAAATACAATTCTAGCAAACAGAACCTAAGAACCCATCAAAATGATCATTCACCATGACCAAGTAGAATTCATCCCAGGATGCAGGGAAGTACCAATATATGGAAATCCATCAAAGTAATCCACTATATAAGCAAACTCAAAAAACAAAGCAAAAACAAAAACACATGATCATCTCATTAGATGCCGAGAAAACATTCAACAAAATTCAGCATCCTTTCTTGATAAAAGTCTTGGAAAGATCAGGAATTCAAGACCCATATCTAAACATAGTAAAAGTAATATAAAGCAAAAGAGAAGCTAGCATCGAGTTAAATGCAGAGAAACTTGAAGTAAGCCCACTAAATCCAGGGACTAGACAAGTCTGCCCAGTCTCCCCCTACCTTTCAATATAGTACTCAAAGTCCTAGCCAGAACAACCAAACAAAATTAAAGAAGTCAAAGGGATACAAAATGGGGAGGAAGAAGTCAAAATATCACTATTTGTGGATGATATGATAGTATACTTAGCTGATCCCAAAATATCAAGTGGATAATTCCTAAACCTGATAATGTACTTCAGCAAAGTGGCTGGATATAGAATTAACTCTAACAAAACATTACCCTTCCTCTACTCAAAGGACAAACTGGCTGAGATAGAAATTAGAGAAATAATGCCCTTCACAATAATCACAAATAATATAAAATATCTTAGTGTGACTCTAACCAAGCAAGTGAAAGATCTGTGTGAAAGAATGTTAAGTCCCCCAGAAAGTAATCAAAGTTCTCAGAAGATGGAAAACTGTCCTATGCTTATGGACTGGGAGGATTAATATAGTAAAAATGGCCAACTTACTGAAAGCAATCTCCAGTTTCAGTGCATTCCCCATCATAATTTTGACTCAATTCTTCATACAGTTATAAAGATCAAGTCCACGTGGATCAAGGACCTACACATAAAACCAGATACACTGAAACTAATAGAAGAGAAAGTGGGGAAGAGCCTCGAACACATGAGCACAGGGGAAAATTTCCTAAGCAGAACACCAATCTGTTATGCTCTAAGATCAAGAAACGACAAATGGGCCCTAATAAAATTGCAAAGCTTTGTAAGACAAAGGACGCTGTCAGGATAAATTGGCAACCAACAGATTGGGAAAAGATCTTTACCTATCCTCCATCTGATAGAGTACTAATATCCAATATATAAAAAGAACTCAAGAAGTTAGGCTTCTGAGAACCAATTAATCTGATTAAAAAATGAGGTACAGAGCTAAACAAAGAATTCTTACATGAGGAATGGCTAATAGCTGCTAAGCACCTAAAATATGTTCAACATCCTTAGTCATGAGGGAAATGCAAATTAAAACAGCCCTGAGATTGCACTTCACACAAGTCAGAATGGTTAAGTTCAAAAACTCAGGTGACAGCAGATACTGGCAAGGATGTGGAGAAAGAGGAACACTCCTCTACTTTTCCTGGGATTGCAAGCTGGTACAACCACTCTGGAAATCAGTCTTGACGTTCCTCAGAAAATTGGACATAGTACTACCTGAGGAACTTCTATACCACTCCTGGACATATACCCAAAATTTCTCCAACATATAAAAAGGACACATGCTCCAGTATGCTCATAGCAGCCTTACTTATGATAGTCAAAAGCTTTAAAGAACCCAGATGTCTGTCAATATTATAATGGATACAGAAACTGGGGTACCTTTACAAAATGGAGTACTACACAGTTATTAAAACAGTGACTTTGTGAAATTCTAACGCAAATGGATTGAACTGGAAAATATCATTGTGAGTGAGGTAACCAAGTCACAAAAGATCACACATGATATGCACTCACTGATAAGTGGTTATCAGCCTAAAAGCTGGGAATACCCAAGGTATATTCACAGACCATATGAAGCTCGAGAAGGTATAAAGTATTGATGTTTCAGTCCTTCTTAGAAGGAGAACACAATACTGCAGAATGGTTCCTGTCTAAAGAAACTTGGGGACAAAGTGTGGAGAGGAGACTGAAGGAAAGGCCATCTAGAGAATGCCCCACCTAGTTATCCATCGTATATATAGACATCAATTCCAGACACTATTGTGGATCCAAGGAGCACTTGCTGACAGGAGCCTATTATAGTTGTCTCATGAGGGTCTCTGCCAGAGCCTGACAAATACAGAGGTTGATGTTAACAGCCAACCATTCGACTGAGCACAGGGACCCCAGTGGAGGAATTAGAGTAAAGACTGGGGAGCTGAATGGGTTTTCAACTCTGTAGAAACAACAACATCAGGCAACCAGTCCCCCACCCTCCCGAGCTCCTAGGGACTAAACCACCAACCAAAGCGGACCTATAGAGAGACCCATGTCACCAGCAGCATGTGTAACAAGAAGATGGCATTGTCTAGCATCAATAGGAGAGGCCCTTGGTCCTGTGAAGGCATAATGCCCCAGTGTAGGAGAATTCCAGAGCATTGAGTTGGGAGTTGATGGGTGGAAGGGAAAGCACATTTATAGAAGCAGGGGGAGGGGGGATGAGATACAGGAATTCCAGAGAAGAAACTAGGAAATGGGATAGTTTTTGAATTATAAGTACATAAAACATTCAATAAAAAATCTGACTCTGCAATTGCAAATGTATATCCTAAAATATTTTATTAAATTGTATTTTATAAAATTGATTTTAATCATGTTACCATTTTCCTACTCTTCCAGAGTCCATGCAGCCTGTTCACCCTCCCAGACCTTCTCTTGAAACCATGAGAGTACTGCTTCTGCTGCTCTTGCCTCCTCCTCCTCTTTCTCCTCCTTACCCTCATTCTTCTTCAGATCTTCCTCTTCCTTCTCCTCCTCCTCTTCTTTCTCCTTTTTTTTGTTAAAACTTTAAGTGTGGTATGTATGTATGTATGTATGTATGTATGTATGTATGTATGTATACACTCCAGATCTTATTCCCCTGCCAGTACATGCCCCTGAGAGTTTTATATCCATACTTCCTCCAGAGCCCCTCCCCCATACCCCCTCCCATCTCCTCAAGGATATCCACACCCCACCACCCTACCCATCAACCCACCAGACCTCTAAATTCCTGGGACCTCCAGTCTCTTGACGATTAGGTGCATCTTCACTGACTGAACCCAGATCTATTAGTCCTCTGCTGTATATGTGTTAGAGGCTTCATATCAGCTGGTGTATGCTGCCTGGATGGTGGTCCAGAGATCTAAGGGGTCCAGGTTAATTGAGACTGCTGGTCCTCCTAATAGGGTTGCCTTCCTCATTAGCTTCCTCCAGCTTTGCCCTAATTCAACCAGAGGGGTCAGGAGCTTCTGTTCATTGGTTGGGTGTTCATATTTGCATCTGACTCTTTCAGCTGCTTGCTGGGTCTTTTAGAGAGCAGTCATGGTAGGTCCCTTTTTGTGAACACCCCATAGCTTCAGTAAGATGTCAGGTCTTGGGGCCTCCCCTTAAGCTAGATCCTACTTTGGACCAGCTCACTGGACCTTCTTCTCAGGGCTCTTCTCTATTTCCATCCCTGCATTTCTTTCAGGCAGGAAGAATTATGGGTCAGAGCTTTGGATGTGGGTTAGCAACCCCATCCCTCCCTTGATGCCCTGTCTTTCTGCTGGAGGTAGATTCAATAAGTTACCCCTCCCCACTGTAGGGCTTTTCATATAGGGTCCCTCCTTTGAGGCATGAGAGTATCTCACTTCCCAGGTCTCTGGAAAATTTTAGTGGGTCCTCCCAACCTCCTTCTTCCCTAGGTCGCCTGTTTCCATTCTTTCTGCTGGGACTCAGGGCTTCAGTCCTTTACTCCCACCCAATATTAGATCATGTTTCCCTCTCCCTCGACCTCCATCCACTTTTCTTCCCCTGTCCTTCCCTACCTCCCACCTTGTGGTTGCTTTCTTCTCCCTCCCAAGTGGAAGTGAGGTGTCCTCACTTGGGCCCTTCAGATTGTTGATCTTTTTGAATTCTGTGGACTTTATCTTGGGTATTCTGTTCTTTCTTCCTTTCTTCCTTTCTTCCTTTCTTCCTTTCTTCCTTTCTTCCTTTCTTCCTTTCTTCCTTTCTTTCTTTCTTCCTTTCTTTCTTCCTTTCTTTCTTTCTTTCTTTCTTTCTTTCTTTCTTTCTTTCTTTCTTTCATTTTTTGGCTAATATCCACTTATAAGGGAGAATACACCATACATGTCCTTTTGGGTCCGAGTTACCTCACTCAGGATGATATTTTCTAGTTCCATCTATTTGCCTGCAAAACTCTTATTAGCTGAGTAGTATTCCATTGTGTAAATGAACCACAATTTCTGTATCCATTCTTCTGTCATGGGTTGTTTCCAGTTTCTGGCTATCACAAATTAGGTTGCTATGAACAGAGTGGAACACATGCCCCTGCGGCATGGTGGGACAACTTTGTGGTATATTCTCAAGAGTAGTATTTCTAGGTCTTTTGGTAGGTCTATTTCCAATTTTCTGAGGAATCTCCAAATTGATTTTCAGAGTGGTCATAACACTTTGCAATCCCACCAGGAATGGAGGGGAGATTCTTTATTTCTTTCCCAGAGAAATCCTCAGCAGATAAATTGGACTGTAGTTTTTAGGAAAACAATACAGAAAGAACAATCAAAACAAATTCACAAGAAAGGAACTCACCTTGAAGTCAAGTGTGTTATTACCTGTATGTCTGGATGGTATCATGGCCAAGAGGAATCAGGTTCAGTGAAAGTAAGCTATGAAGGCATTCAAGGAAGCAAAAGAGGCTAAGCAGGCATCAAAGAAAACAGCGATGGTTGTGTCCAATGATCCCAGAACAGCAGCACCTATGGAAAGTACTGCAAAGCCTCGGATGGTTTTGGCTCAAAGGCCCTTGAAAAAGTTAACTTAATAGATCAGAGATCTAAATCAAAATCTGTCTCAAACATGCAAACTAACAAACCAACCAATTAACCAACCAACTAACTAACCAAGTAACTAACTAATCAATTAGTTAATTAACTAAGATCTTTATTCAAGATATACAAGTAGTGCATAAAAAAAGAATATCCTACTATTACAATAAATAAATAAATAAATAAATAAATAAAGACTTTACTAAAGAATATATATATATGAAATAATATAGGAAGTCAATTAAATATTAGCATTGCTAGAAAAACTAAGCTCAAGCTTTGGTCATTTATTATAGCTTTTTGAAGCAGCTCAACGGGCAAAACTTGACATTACCATGATCTCTTGAAGATATGGAGCAATGACAAACTGCCTTCATAATTGGTGACATAAACATTCATAGCCATATTGAAAAAAGCCTTCAACAATGTATTTTAAAGTTAGTCATTGAACACTAAAACTCAAGAATAGTACCCTTCCACTTAAAAATCTGGGCATACCAACACACACACACATACAGGAGCATAAACTTGTGCAGGCATGCAGGTACATACAAGTGACACACACACACACACACACACACACACACACACACACGAGAGAGAGAGAGAGAGAAAGAGAGAGAGAGAGAGAGTGAGTGAGGAGAGACACACACAGACACAGAGAGACAGAGAGACACAGAGAGAGAGATACACACACAATACATGGAAATATTTGTCAACTTTTTCAATTTTTTGTATGTACATAGGAAAAATGTTTCTTCTGTATATCAAGAATAAATAAGTTGTGGCATATCCATACATGGAAATATTAGAGGATGCAACTCAGTGTTAAAATGCCTAAGGCAAGGCTAAAAAGATGTCTCAGTGGTTAAGAGACCTGACTGCTCTTGTCAACTGCCAAAGATAATGAGTAAGAATTTACTCATAATCAGTCCTGGTAAAGACATAAATGTACTTTAAATGAATAGTGGTAAGTCCAGTAGTGTGTCTGAAAAAATGATTTTCACTAATGTACCGTTTTCATGAGATTATACACATGGTACAGGTGTCTGGATTTCAACTGTCAGCTCATGTGGGTTTGTGTGAGAATGAGCCTGCATGATTGAAGGCGAGCACGGATACAGTTTTTTTTTAAATTAATTTTTGATTTTGTGTATTTTTTATTTCTTTAGTATACTGAATTATTTTGAAGTTATAGTAGATGGAAATAATTTTGCTCTTATTGAAAACTAGGAAGTTTGCAGCACATAGAATAATCTGAAATACAGAATGTTTCAAAATTTCATTTTGTGGTTTATAGAATCCTCCTATTGAATAAATAATTGAGAAAACATACTGCATTTCAAATAAAGTATAGTCATAATTCTGCTTTATGATGACAATGAATGAACGATTCCTGAGTTGATTTTTTTGGTTCTTTTTTTTTTTTCTTTTTTTTTTTCGGAGCTGGGGACCGAACCCAGGGCCTTGCGCTTCCTAGGTAAGCGCTCTACCACTGAGCTAAATCCCCAGCCTTTTTTTTTTGTGCTCAATAAGATATTTATTTCACTTTTTAAAATACACTAAATACTAAAAACTCAGGATGTGTACACACAGGACTCGTAATTACTAACGAATGTTCTTAGGACCAGAAATTCTTTTAAGAGGGGTGGGAGAGGCTATGAGACAGAGCCAACACAACATCCTGCTGGGCCTTGGGTGAGCCTGGTGGGGCGCAGGGGGGGTAACTGTCCCAGCCTCTGACTCCCTAGAAGGCAAGCTTGCTGAGCAAAGTGTGGGATCTGGGGCCCAAGCAGACCAGGTTCTTAATGAAGATCTAGATATGTGATTTTAATTTTAATCTATCTGCTGTATCTACTAATTACCCCCAAGCTACCAAATATGTACTGAGAAACAAGGAAAGGATAGATGTGGGTTAGTGGGTTTGTATCTATTTCTCCTTGGCAAAATGAGCTAATATTAAGGCCTAAGCTCGAGAGTTCCTGTTGCTATGATCTAGACTTCAACTCACTTTCAGCTAAAAATATATTTGGGTGATATTAATAGAAATGTGTATATATTTCTCATGAATAATACTTGCTATATACACATAAATATCTTCTTCACTCAGCCAGGAGCAGCAACCCTTTATAAAAGCAATGAAAATCCAATTTTAACTTACAATATTACTTTTATTTATTTACACTATTTTTATAGAGTAACATATTTCTCGTGATTTTGGTTCTGTTTACCTCACCAGTCTCTCTTTCTACATTTTGCTCAAAATCTATCCTCATACCGCCATCAAATTAATGGTTGTATTTCTTTAATATAATAAGCTTTTTTTGCATGGGGATCTCCATATTTTCTAATAGTTCTTGAAATTCTTCATCATTTATTCTCCAAGTCAAAGCAAAGTTCAACAAGGACATTCTACTTATTCCAAGAACAATTTAATGAATTTGTGAATACATGAGTAGAGTTGACAAGAAATGGCTTTATTGTGGAAATATGCATGTAAGTGTATTTCCAAGAATAAAAAGTTAATTTTTAAACACTTCTGTTTCCAAAGATCAACATTAAATAATAACATTTACTATTAAGTTTGTCCTTTAAAAAACGGAATCAAAATATCTCACTAAGTTAAAACATGGAACGTTATCTTCCCAAGATATTTAAATATAAAGCTTTCTATTGTTACCTACCAAAACCACTCTAGATATAGAATGAAAAATATTCAATACATTCTAACATTTTACTTGAAAAGAAAAATTGACTTCAGATCGAGTTAGCGTATTTTTTTCATCTGTTCTCATCAAAGAGAGTGTAGGAGGATTGCAATCCTCTGGGAGATACATTTTAGTTAATTATGCGAAGAGAGATGAAAATGAATCTGTGAACAATTAATACGTGGTTAGTATTCTACAATAGAGTGCTAACACTGCTGTGTTTGAGGTTTTTAACTGAAGGCATATTGAATTGTCAATGTGCTGCACATGTCATTAGTAGATATTTTACTATTATAGCATTACATGATTAAGCTATCCCAGACATGATTTCCACCTAGCTTCTTAGTTCTCTGGTGTTTTAAAGGTAATAAGAGATGAGAGTTTTAAAGGAACGAATGGTATGCCAGTGACATTAAGGCTTAAATTCAAGGATTTTAGAAACTGAAAATGGAAAGAGATCCAAGAGTGTCATTCTCTAAAGGCTTAGTTACTCAAGAATTTGCAGTGGCATAATTATCAAATAGTATTTAGGCCACCTACCCTAATTATTAATCCAAGGCAAGAGCTTTTACAATGATATAAAAAATAATTGGGTCTGTCTTTAGAGGTTATTTCAGTTATATCACATTTATTTTAATAAAATTCAGGCAATTGTGGTTTTGGCTATTTTCATAGCTAGGAATTAAAAGTAAATTTAAATAAATATAGGTCCCATTAAAAGTAAATTTAAATAAATATAATTTTCTTCCCCATGGTAGATGTTTTCATACTAACTTGTAGATGTTTAGTAAATCTTTTTTACAAAATTTCCCAGTATAAAGATACATACTTCTTATTAGCATTTTCCAAAATACATGTCCTTTAAAATTCTTGGGCTGTTATATGTCAGCTTTCTATGGGTACTCCTATCATTTGTCACTGTTCAGAGGCATCCAGGTCTCTGTTCTCTGTTGTCAGTAGCAGACACTTAGGTACCTTGATCAGGGTGTTGTGTTTCTGCAGATGTACTATTTGTTCTTAATTTAGCACAACTAATATTTAATGAATACATTTTTCTGTACAAAATGTTGCCCTAGATATTTCAAAGAAATAGGGAGAGTCAATATGAAAGCTAAGATGCTTTGAAGATTAACAACATTCTTCCAGAAGTATCTTATAGCATGATTGACCATTTGCTACCTGCACTGAATTTCAACTAAGTAGTTGTAAACTGTGATTCTTATTTGGTACAATTTAGTAGTTATAACTTATATACTATGTTTTGCAGAGAAATTTTAATCCAGCAACATGGAAGCTATGGCAATGAATCATATCAAAAGACCTAAGTCTGTGTGACCCTGTGAGCTGCCTGGAATACAGGCACTTAAGTGCCTGGAGCACTTAATCCCAAGAGACAGAAGCAAGTAGATCCTGAGTTCAAGGCCTGCCAGGTATAGAGCAAGTTTCAGGGGAAAAAACAGCTCAGGTCCAGGCACGGTGGTACGTTTCTCTAATCATAGCACTCCTGAGACAGAAGCATGCTGACCTTTAAGTTCTAGTCACTCAGTTGAGAATAGTCACTCAGTTCAGTTGAATGGAGTCCATTGGGATCCAGTTAGTTGAGAGGTCATAGAGAAGAGTTGAGTTCCTGAAATTCAGAGGCACTTTGTACTTGGACAATATGACAGAGACAGGTTGTAGAAAGAACAAGACAGACAACACATAAAGATAGAACAAACCAAAGTATGAGAAAGACCAAGAAGATTACAACAGATTTCCAGAGTTAGCCAAAGCCAAGCAGAGCAATTCAGTGAGAAGCAGATAGAAGTCAGATTTCCAGCTAGTGTACAGGCCTGGGCAATACAAGATGAAGGTGCTATTTTAATAGTGTTGATGGGCTGACTCCAGGCATTGTGTCAGTATCTAATATATACACACACTATCATTCCATCCTCTTGGATGACATCAATTTTAAAAGGATGATTCATCGAATTCTAAAGTTCCCGATTATTAATTAATTAATAATTACCAACAATTTTTCTAAATAATTTTATAGTATAAAAATTAGTATAAAACTCATTTTTTGATGGTTGTGCTAACAATCTGCTGGTCCACCATTGAGCTCCATATGAAGCACTGTTGTGCTTCATTCCAGGGATGCAGGCATGGTTTAATATACAGAAATCCACCAATGTAATCCACTATATAAACAAACTCAAAGGGAAAAAAATGATCATCTCATTAGATGCTGACAAAAGCATTTGAAAAAATTCAACACCCCTTCATGGTAAAACTCTTGGAAAGATGAGGAATTCAAGGCCAATACTGAAACATAGTAAAAGCAATATACAAGCAAACCAGTAGGCAACATCAAACTAAATGGAGAGAAACTTGAAGCAATCCCACTAAAATTAGGTACTAGTCAAGGCTGCCTACTCTCTCCCTACCTATTCACATGTAGTACTTGAAGTCCTAGGTAGAGCAATCAGACAACAAAAGGGGGTCAAAGGGATACAAATTGGAAAGGAAGATGTCAAAATATCGCTACTTGCAGATGATGTGATACTATAATTAAGTGACCCCAAAAGTTCCACCAGAGAACTCCTAAGTCTGATAAACAACTTCAGCAAAGTAGCTAGATATAATATTAACTGTAACAAACCAGTGGCTTTCCTCTACTCAAAGGCTAAACAGACTGAGAAAGAAATTAGGGAAAAGACACCCTTCACAATAGTCACAATTAATATAAAATACCTTGCTGTGACTCTAACTAAGCAAGTGAAAGATCTGTATGACAAGAACTTCTAGTCTCTGAAGAAAAAAATTGAAAATTTAACAAGATGGAAAGACCTCCTACTCTCATGGATTGGCAAGATTGATATTGTAAAAAAAGGTTATCTTGCCCAAAACAACCTACAGATTTAATGCAATCCCTATCAAAATTCCAAATCAATTCTTCATGGAGTTAGAAAGAGCAATTTGCAAAATAATTTGAAATAACAAAAAATCCAGGAAAGTGAAAACTATCCTCAACAATCAAGGAACTTCTGGGGGAATCACCATCCCTGACCTTAAGCTGTATTACAGAGCAATAGTGATAAAAACTGTATGATATTGATACAAAGACAGGCAGGTAGATCAATCGAATAGAATTGAAGACCCAGAAATGAACTCAGATACCTATGATCACTTGATCTTTGACAAAGGAACTAAAACCATCCAAAAAAAGATAGCATTTTCAATAAATGTTGCTGGTTCAACTGGTAGTCATCATGTAAAAGAATGCAAATAGACCCATTCTTATTGCCCTGTACAAAGCTTAAGTCCAAGTGGATCAAGGATCTCCACATCAAACCAGATACACTCAACGTAATAAAAGAAAACATGGTGAAGAGTCTTGAACAAATGGGCACTGGGGAAATTTTTCTGAACAGAATACCTATGGCTTATGCTCTAAGATCAAGAATTGACAAATGGGACTTAATAATATTGCAAAGCTTCTGTAAGGCAAAGGACACTGTTATTAGGGCAAAATGGCAGCCAACAGATTGGATCTCTACTAATCCTACATCTGTTAGAGGGTTAATATCCAGTATATATAATGGACTCAAGAAGTTAGACTCCAGAGCGTCAAATAACCCTATTATAAAATGGGGTACAGAGCTAAACAAAGAATTCTCAGCGGAGGAATATCAAGACACACCTAAAGAAATGTTCAGCATCCTTATTCATCAGGGAAATGCAAATCAAAACAACTTTGAGATTCCACTTCATGCCAGTCAGAATGGCTAAAATCAAAAACTCAGATGACAACAGTTGTTGGCAAGAATGTGGATAAAGAGGAACACGCCTCCATTGTTGGTGGGATTGCAAGCACTCTGGAAATCAGTTTGGTCTTTCCTCAGAAAATTGACATAGGACGACCTGATTACCCAGTTATACCACTCCTGGGCATATACCCAAAAGATATTCTAACATTTAATAAGGCCATATGCTCCACTAAGTTCATAGCAGCCTTATTTATAATAGCCAAAAGCTGGAAAGATCCCAGATGCCCTTCAACAGAGGAATGGATACAGAAAATGTGGTACATTTACAAAATGGAGTGCTACTCTCAATCATCAAAAACAATGACTTCATGAAATTCATAGACAAATGGATTGAACTAGAAAATATCATCCTGAGTGATATAATACAGTCACACAAAAAAAAAAACCACACACGCACACACACAAGGTATGCACTCACTGATAAGTGGGTGTTAACCCTAATGGACAAATTACCCAAGATACAATCCACAGACAACATGAAGCTCAAGAAGCAGATGCTTCAGTCCTTCTTAAAAGGGAGAAGAAAATTCACAGGGGAGAGGTATGAAGTTGAGTTTGAAGCAGAGACTGAAGGAATGGCCATTCAGAGCCTGCCCCAACTGAGGTCCAGCATATCTATCTATCTATCTATCTATCTATCTATCTATCTATCTATCTATCTATCTATCTCCACCAAACCAGACAATATTGATGAAGCCAACAAGTGCATGCTGACAGGAACCTGATAGAGTGTCACCTGAGAGGCTCAATCAGAACATGACAAATACAGAAACGATTGTTAGCAGCAAACCATTGAACTAAGAACACGGTCCCTTTGGAGGAGTTAAAGAAAGGATTGAACCCGGAAAAGGCGGCAAAGGTCTTCCTGGTTACTGCCACTGCAGAGAGCCCGTGGGCAGCACCCCATGAGCGAACTTGAGCCCTGGGACCACAGGTAAGACCAACTTTTCTGCTGCAAGAAAGCTGCCTGGTGAGCTTGGGACACACGGAAGCAGAATTCCTCTAGGACCAGGCACGTTCTGTGTTTACCGGAAGTCCCACACCCGCGGATCCTGGCCCGCAGCAGCTGTCTGCCCCCAGACCCTGTGAGAGAGAGACCCAACCGCCTGGTCAGGTGGGCACTCCTGAGGCTGCAGAGAGGAAGAGACCACCAACACTGCTCACCACTGCCCACATCCCTGGCCCAAGAAGAAACTGTATAAGGCCTCTGGGCTCCCGTGTGGGAGGGCCCAGGAGCGGCAGGACCCCTGCCTGAGACACCGCCAGAACCTGAGGGAAACAGACCAGATAAACAGTTCTCTGCACCCAAATCCCGTGGGAGGGAGAGCTGAACCTTCAGAGAGGCAGACAAGCCTGGGAAACCAGAAGAGACTGCTCTCTGCACACACATCTCGGACGCCAGAGGAAAAAGCCAAAGACCATCTGGAACCCTGGTGCACTGAAGCTACTGGAAACGGCGGCACAGGTCTTCCTGGTTGCTGCCGCTGCAGAGAGCCCGTGGGCAGCACCCCACGAGCGAACTTGAGCCTCGGGACCACAGGTAAGACCAACTTTTCTGCTGCAAGAAAGCTGCCTCGTGAACTCAAGACACAGGCCCACAGGAACAGCTGAAGACCTGTAGAGAGGAAAAACTACATGCCGGAAAGCAGTACACTCTGTCCCCATAACTGACTGAAAGAGAGGAAAACAGGTCTACAGCACTCCTGACACACAGGCTTATAGGACAGTCTAGCCACTGTCAGAAATAGCAGAACAAAGTAACACTAGAGATAATCTGATGGCGAGAGGCAAGCGCTGGAACCCAAGAAACAGAAACCAAGACTACATGGCACCATCGGAGCCCAATTCTCCCATCAAAACAAACATGGAATATCCAAACACACCAGAAAAGCAAGATCTAGTTTCAAAATCATTTTTGATCATGATGCTGGAGGACTTCAAGAAAGACGTGAGGAACTCCCTTAGAGAACAAGTAAAAGCCTACAGAGAGGAATCGCAAAAATGCCTGAAAAATCGCAAAAATCCCTGAAAGAATTCCAGGAAAACATAAATAAACAAGTAGAAGCCCATAGAGAGGAGACACAAAAATCCCTGAAAGAATTCCAGGAAAACACAATCAAACAGTTGAAGGAATTAAAAATGGAAATAGAAGCAATCAAGAAAGAACACATGGAAACAACCCTGGATATAGAAAACCAAAAGAAGAGACAAGGAGCTGTAGATACAAGCTTCACCAACAGAATACAAGAGATGGAAGAGAGAATCTCAGGAGCAGAAGATTCCATAGAAATCATTGACTCAACTGTCAAAGATAATGTAAAGCGGAAAAAGCTACTGGTCCAAAACATACAGGAAATCCAGGACTCAATGAGAAGATCAAACCTAAGGATAATAGGTATAGAAGAGAGTGAAGACTCCCAGCTCAAAGGACCAGTAAATATCTTCAACAAAATCATAAAAGAAAACTTCCCTAACCTAAAAAAAGAGATACCCATAGACATACAAGAAGCCTACAGAACTCCAAATAGATTGGACCAGAAAAGAAACACCTCCCGTCACATAATTGTCAAAACACCAAACGCACAAAATAAAGAAAGAATATTAAAAGCAGTAAGGGAAAAAGGTCAAGTAACATATAAAGGGAGACCTATCAGCATCACACCAGACTTCTCGCCAGAAATTATGAAGGCCAGAAGATCCTGGACTGATGTTATACAGACCCTAAGAGAACACAAATGCCAGCCCAGGTTACTGTATCCAGCAAAACTCTCAATTAACATTGATGGAGAAACCAAGATATTCCATGACAAAACCAAATTTACACAATATCTTTCTACAAATCCAGCACTACAAAGGATAATAAATGGTAAAGCCCAACATAAGGAGGCAAGCTATACCCTAGAAGAAGCAAGAAACTAATCGTCTTGGCAACAAAACAAAGAGAATGAAAGCACAAAAACATAACCTCACATCCAAATATGAATATAACGGGAAGCAATAATCACTATTCCTTAATATCTCTCAATATCAATGGCCTCAACTCCCCAATAAAAAGACATAGATTAACAAACTGGATACGCAACGAGGACCCTGCATTCTGCTGCCTACAGGAAAAACACCTCAGACACAAAGACAGACACTACCTCAGAGTGAAAGGCTGGAAAACAACTTTCCAAGCAAATGGTCAGAAGAAGCAAGCTGGAGTAGCCATTCTAATATCAAATAAAATCAATTTCCAACTAAAAGTCATCAAAAAAGATAAGGAAGGACACTTCATATTCATCAAAGGAAAAATCCACCAAGATGAACTCTCAATCCTAAATATTTATGCCCCAAATACAAGGGCACCTTCATACGTAAAAGAAACCTTACTAAAGCTCAAAACACACATTGCACCTCACACAATAATAGTGGGAGATTTCAACACCCCACTCTCATCAATGGACAGATCATGGAAACAGGAATTAAACAGTGATGTCGACAGACTAAGAGAAGTCATGAGCCAAATGGACTTAACGGATATTTATAGAACATTCTATCCTAAAGCAAAAGGATATACCTTCTTCTCAGCTCCTCATGGTACTTTCTCCAAAATTGACCATATAATTGGTCAAAAAACGGGCCTCAACAGGTACAGAAAGATAGAAATAATCCCATGCGTGCTATCGGACCACCACGGCCTAAAACTGGGCTTCAATAACAATAAGGGAAGAATGCCCACATATCCGTGTAAATTGAACAATGCTCTACTCAATGATAACCTGGTCAAAGAAGAAATAAAGAAAGAAATTAAAAACTTTTTAGAATTTAATGAAAATGAATATACAACATACCCAAACTTATGGGACACAATGAAAGCTGTGCTAAGAGGAAAACTCATAGCGCTGAGTGCCTGCAGAAAGAAACAGGAAAGAGCATATGTCAGCAGCTTGACAGCACACCTAAAAGCTCTAGAACAGAAAGAAGCAAATACACCCAGGAGGAGTAGAAGGCAGGAAATAATCAAACTCAGAGCTGAAATCAACTAAGTAGAAAAAAAAAGGATCATAGAAAGAATCAACAGAACCAAAAGTTGGTTCTTTGAGAAAATCAACAAGATAGATAAACCCTTAGCCAGACTAACGAGAGGACACAGAGAGTGCGTCCAAATTAACAAAATCAGAAATGAAAAGGGAGACATAACTACAGATTCAGAGGAAATTCAAAAAATCATCAGATCTTACTATAAAAACCTATATTCAACAAAACTTGAAAATCTTCAGGAAATGGACAATTTCCTAGACAGATACCAGGTATCGAAGTTAAATCAGGAACAGATAAACCAGTTAAACAACCCCATAACTCCTAAGGAAATAGAAGCAGTCATTAAAGGTCTCCCAACCAAAAAGAGCCCAGGTCCAGACGGGTTTAGTGCAGAATTCTATCAAACCTTCATAGAAGACCTCATACCAATATTATCCAAACTATTCCACAAAATTGAAACAGAAGGAGCCCTACCGAATTCCTTCTACGAAGCCACAATTACTCTTATACCTAAACCACACAAAGACACAACAAAGAAAGAGAACTTCAGACCAATTTCCCTTATGAATATCGACGCAAAAATACTCAATAAAATTCTGGCAAACCGAATTCAAGAGCACATCAAAACAATCATCCACTATGATCAAGTAGGCTTCATCCCAGGCATGCAGGGATGGTTTAACATAAGGAAAACCATCAACGTGATCCATTATATAAACAAACTGAAAGAACAGAACCACATGATTATTTCATTAGATGCTGAGAAAGCATTTGACAAAATTCAACACCCCTTCATGATAAAAGTCCTGGAAAGAATAGGAATTCATGGCCCATACCTAAACATAGTAAAAGCCATATACAGCAAACCAGTTGCTAACATTAAACTAAATGGAGAGAAACTTGAAGCAATCCCACTAAAATCAGGGACTAGACAAGGCTGCCCACTCTCTCCCTACTTATTCAATATAGTTCTTGAAGTGCTAGCCAGAGCAATCAGACAACAAAGGAGATCAAGGGGATACAGATCGGAAAAGAAGAGGTCAAAATATCACTATTTGCAGATGACATGATAGTATATTAAATGATCCCAAAAGTTCCACCAGTGAACTACTAAAGCTGATAAACAACTTCAGCAAAGTGGCTGGGTATAAAATTAACTCAAATAAATCAGTTGCCTTCCTCTATACAAAAGAGAAACAAGCCGAGAGAGAAATTAGGGAAACAGCACCCTTCATAATAGACCCAAATAATATAAAGTACCTCGGTGTGACTTTAACCAAGCAAGTAAAAGATCTGTACAATAAGAACTTCAAGACACTGAGGAAAGAAATTGAAGAAGACCTCAGAAGATGGAAAGATCTCCCATGCTCATGGATTGGCAGGATTAATATAGTAAAAATGGCCATTTTTCCAAAAGCAATCTACAGATTCAATGCAATCCCCATCAAAATACCAATCCAATTCTTCAAAGAGTTAGACAGAACAATTGGCAAATTCAGCTGGAATAACAAAAAACCCAGGATAGCTAAAGCTATCCTCAACAATAAAAGGACTTCAGGGGGAATCACTATCCCTGAACTCAAGCAGTATTACAGAGCAATAGTGATAAAAACTGCATGGTATTGGTACAGAGACAGACAGATAGACCAATGGAAGAGAATTGAAGACCCAGAAATGAACCCACACACCTATGGTCACTTGATTTTTGACAAAGGAGCCAAAACCATCCAATGGAAAAAAGATAGCATTTTCAGCAATTGGTGCTGGTTCAACTGGAGGGCAACATGTAGAAGAATGCAGATCGATCCATCCTTATCACCCTGTACAAAGTTTAAGTCCAAGTGGATCAAGGACCTCCACATCAAACCAGACACACTCAAACTAATAGAAGTAAAACTAGGGAAGCATCTGGAACACATGGGCACTGGAAAAAATTTCCTGAACAAAACACCAATGGCTTATGCTCTAAGATCAAGAATTGACAAATGGGATCTCATAAAACTGCAAAGCTTCTGTAAGGCAAAGGACACTGTGGTTAGGACAAAACGGCAACCAACAGATTGGGAAAAGATCTTTACCAATCCTACAACAGATAGAGGCCTTATGTCCAAAACATACAAAGAACTCAAGAAGTTAGACCGCAGGGAAACAAATAACCCTATTAAAAAATGGGGTTCAGAGCTAAACAAAGAATTCACAGCTGAAGAATGCCCAATCGCTGAGAAACACCTAAAGAAATGTTCAACATCTTTAGTCATAAGGGAAATGCAAATCAAAACAACCCTGAGATTTCACCTCACACCAGTGAGAATGGCTAAGATCAAAAACTCAGGTGACAGCAGATGCTGGCGAGGATGTGGAGAAAGAGGAACACTCCTCCATTGTTGGTGGGATTGCAGACTGGTAAAACCATTCTGGAAATCAGTCAGGAGGTTCCTCAGAAAATTGGACATTGAACTGCCTGAGGATCCAGCTATACCTCTCTTGGGCATATACCCAAAGATGCCTCAACATATAAAAGAGACACGTGCTCCACTATGTTCATCGCAGACTTATTTATAATAGCCAGAAGCTGGAAAGAACCCAGATGCCCTTCAACAGAGGAATGGATACAGAAAATGTGGTACATCTACACAATGGAATATTACTCAGCTATCAAAAACAACGAGTTTATGAAATTCGTAGGCAAATGGTTGGAACTGGAAAATATCATCCTGAGTGAGCTAACCCAATCACAGAAAGACATACATGGTATGCACTCATTGATAAGTGGCTATTAGCCCAAATGCTTGAATTACCCTAGATCCCTAGAACAAACGAAACTCAAGACGGATGATCAAAATGTGAATGCTTCACTCCTTCTTTAAATGAGGAAAAAGAATACCCTTGGCAGGGAAGGGAGAGGCAAAGATTAAAACAGAGACTGAAGGAACACCCATTCAGAGCCTGCCCCACATGTGGCCCATACATATACAGCCACCCAATTAGACAAGATGGATGAAGCAAAGAAGTGCAGACCGACAGGAGCCGGATGTAGATCGCTTCTGAGAGACACAGCCAGAATACAGCAAATACAGAGGCGAATGCCAGCAGCAAACCACTGAACTGAGAATAGGTCCCCCGTTGAAGGAATCAGAGAAAGAACTGGAAGAGCTTGAAGGGGCTCGAGACCCCAAAAGTACAACAATGCCAAGCAACCAGAGCTTCCAGGGACTAAGCCACTACCTAAATACTATACATGGACTGACCCTGGACTCTGACCCCATAGGTAGCAATGAATATCCTAGTAAGAGCACCAGTGGATGGGGAAGCCCTGGGTCCTGCTAAGACTGAACCCCCAGTGAACTAGACTATGGGGGGAGGGTGGCAATGGGGGGAGGGTTGGGAGGGGAACACCCATAAGGAAGGGGAGGGGGGAAGGGGATGTTTGCCCGGAAACCGGGAAAGGGAATAACACTTGAAATGTATATAAGAAATACTCAATTTAATAAAAAAAAAAAAGAAATCATTATTGGTACAGTTAGTGGACTTTTTCATATATATATATATATATATATATATATATATATATATATATATATATATATATAAAGAAAGGATTGAAGGAGCTGAAAGGACTTGCAACCCAATAAGAACTACAATATCAACCAAACAGAGCTCCCAGGGATGAAACCACCATCCAAAGGGTACACATGATCAGATCCATCATCCCACTTGTATATGTAGCAGAGGATGGCCTTGTTGAGCAATTATGGGAGGAGAAGCTCTTGGTCCTCCCAAGACTTGGTCCCCCAGTGTCAGGGCAGGGAGGCATGAAGATTTGGGTGTTTGGTGGGGTTAATGGGATAACATTTGTACTGTAAATTAATAAAATCTAATTTAAAAAAAGAAAAAAATAGATGCACCAACCCATGGTATTGCTGGCACTGGCAGGCCACATGGCCTTTGCAAATATTTTCATCTCAAGCAGCAAAATGCCTCCATCTGACTCACTAAGTTCTCAATTTCCATCCCATGCTACCTCCTGCTACTCTCTGTGCCCTGCAGCAATCTAGCCACCCTTGCTAGCCCCATATTGGAGCCAGATACTCTCTGGCACCAGCAGCAGCTGCCCTCTTGCAACTCTCTACTATGAACTCTGTTCACTATCCCAGCATCCAGCCCCGTGGTTATTGTCCCAATTCCCAATACCCTAGTAAAATCAAAACTCTAGAAGCTTGTAATTTATCAGTCAGATTTATATCAGTAAATTCTCACCGCACAAAACCTCCACACAATAAACTCAGAGCCAATTAATATAGAATAGACTTCTGGGTTGTACTTCTCTGCCTCTGCCTCTGCCTCTGCCTCTCTCTCTCTCTCTCTCTCTCTCTCTCTCTCTCTCTCTCGTTTCTCTCTCTCTGTCTCCACTTTCTGGCCTCTCAAAGATTATCCCTGCCTTTCTTTTTCACTGCCTAATCACAGGCCTAGCCTCATCTTTACTTGCCCTCACCTGTACATAGACATCCATCCACAAAGCATATATATTTTCAGTTCAACCAAAATCTCTTAGACAGCTAAGTTTAGAATCAGTTATAGAATCAGTTATTTACTTTAAATAAATGCTAGCCAAGTCATGGAGCTGCCTTTCAAAACACTTTACAGTGTTAATCAGAAGTTCATTAGTAACATCACTGCTGTATCACAAGGTTTTGCAGATATAGTTCTTGTCTACTCCCATGGAAAACAACTGTGTTGGTCACAGAGTGGCATTCTTTGTATAATTATGGCAATTTTGTAAGTTTCACCATTTCAATTCTCAGTTTTAGACCTATTTTTGTGTCTAAAGTTTAGAAAAATACTCTTAACACCAAAAATTACAACAAAGCAAACAAACAAGCAAACACAGAAATTTACCTTGTCACTATCTTGAATTCCATGATAAACACCTTGGCTATTTCCGGTCTTCCTGGGCCTTCTGCTCACAACTTACAGACATTCACCTTCCTGTTGCGTCTCACTTTTTTCGTGTGAAGTTTTTCACTCTGAACACAAGAATAGCAGTCTTTTACACAGTGTTGTACTCCTGCAACTTCACTTAATCTCAACTACTTCTTCATCTCCAAATAAAAATCATACTACAGGTTTAAATCTATAAATAATAACAGGAAATTTTAGTCTTATTAATACCTTCAAGTACAGTGATGAGATGACCCTCATTATCCTAAATATTTTCTTTTACAAATTTGCATCAGATTTCTCTCATACAGTCATTTAAAATCTATTAGTCCCAGAATCTTTTCAAGAACAAATATGTGACATATTCCCTGCTCCCTTAAGTTCTTCTCATAGAACTAATCGAGAGAGAGGGAGATAGAGAGAGAGGGAGATAGAGAGAGAGGGAGATAGAGAAAGAGAGAGAGAGAGAGAGAGAGAGATTCCCCCTCAGAACCCACCATTCATTTCCTCTTTTTTTGTCTGTCTAAGATCTTGCTTATCTACCTCGAACATTCATTTAGCCTTTCTCTATAAGAATTTACAGTTCCTCCACTTTTTGGAGATTGGACAGTTTATATAATTCATGTTTTCATTAAGCATCTTCCAAAGTTTGAGTTGGTGTTTAACTTGGTAAAGTTTAGAAATACATACATTATTGAATTATTTTGAAAGTTTTCAAATCATCAAGTTTAATGCCTAATACAGAGGAATTTATAAAAAGGATTGGGCTTGAAGATATGTCTCCCTAGTCACATCTAGATGTGCTATTCAGTTGGAACAATTGGTATATAAAAGGCTAAAGAATCTCCAATATGACCTAGATTTGAAGATTTATATCTGTTGCAGTAACCTCTCTAACCTGAATATGCCCATGCAAAGAAAACATAACTTGATTAATATGAATACAACCTCGTGCTTTGATTGGTCAAATCTACCACTACACTGTCCTATTCCCCAGCTATGAAATCCCTCATAACATGCGGTGTCTCCATGTCATATGCGTCAGCTCCATCTTCCTCCTCCTCTGATGCACTCTCTCTCCTCCTCTCCTCTCCAACTTCCCTTCTCCTGCCCAATCACTGGCTCTAGCTTTTATTTTACAAATTAAATGGGGAGAAGGTTCTGATGAAGTCACCCGAATCCTGAGTATATAACTAGGCACTTGTCTGTGGGGCAGCAGAATTAGCATCAAAATACAGATAACTCCAGGGTGAACCACAATATATATCTTTTGTGGTTACATGTCAAAGCCCCACAGAAATACACACACTCTGGTAATTCTGCAGAGTACCACATCAAGAAATGTCAAACCTTAGATCAAAAAGACTCTACATTTGTGGAACTTAAAATTAAAATAGCTACTACCCACTAACATATAAGAAATTTGTAACAAGATTTTTACCATACCAATTATGAGGAATGTAAAATAAATACTATGACCCATTCCAATGTGTGACTACTGTAATTTTGTAATAGTAGTAGAGTTCTTTACCTGGGAAAGCTTGCTAGACAGCAATACGAAAGACAAGGTACTGACCAGATATTCATAGGTGCTGACTATAAATGTCATCTCTAATGTTCTAATTATATCACATTATTTACCTTGGAAACAAACCTTCAAAGTAGATGTAATTATCTCCACTTACAGAGGCAGAAATTAAGGATCAGAGAAGTCAAGATTCTTGCTGAGTATTGTGTCGTTGTTAAAAGGAAGAGTCATAATTTAATCAGTTCTATTCATGCCTCTCATAAAATAGTATCTTTTAGTATAAAATCCTGTCTGTCTCTGAATGCATAATGCATATCACCACAATACAAACAATGAAGAAATGAAGAGGTGAGAGAGGGAAACTCAAATTTTAGGAAATAATAATCATAACATTAGATCATAATTATAGTCATAGGAAGACAGTTTTATCCAGATAAAACAAATTGCTATTGCATTTTACAATTATAAATGGGAATAAGTGAATGTTAAAGTAAGATGACTTACATATTCAGGTTGTATGCCTTGTGTTTCTTTTTGTTCCTCTGTTGAAGTAAGGAAATGAGAGCCATCACAAAGCCATGTGAATACATGGCTTGGGCTGATCCCAGAGTGTTATCATCTCTGTTCTAACTATCCATAGGCCTAGGCCTGAAGGTTCCAGCCTCCATACAATCTCTGTATTCTCTTGGTTTCTGACTGTATTCCTCTGCTTGGCCTTATACTAACTTTAGCAATCTGTTCTAATCTTCTGACTCTTCACATTCTCTGGCTTGTTCGGTCTTCACCTTTGTCTAGCTATTTCTGCAACCTCTCTCTGTAAAACTGTAATGCTTGCATGGTAAAACTACTGTACAAATGCACCACAAACAACATACTATCTCACCTCTCACTCAATCTCTCTTCCTCTCTCTTTCTCCCTCTCTCTCTCTCTTTTTCTCTCTCTCTCTCTTTCTCTCTCTCTCTCTCTCTCTCTCTCTCTCTCTCTCTCTCTCTCTCTCCTTAAGATGTATCTTTCCTATCCTATTTCTCTCTCATTCTGTCAAAATCTTTCTCCAACTCATTACTTGTCTGCCCCTCAAATGGGCACCACTTTCAAATTGGAAGTTTTCTTCTAAAACTAAACTTAACTTTACTGTTAGAGATCAAAGGCACATACTAATGGCATATCTGTATTCCTGCCATATCATACTATACATTCAGGCCAGATCATATAGTTCTAGAAGGTCTTTGGACATGACCCCTTTTCAGTGAAATCATGATCCTAGATTAAAATTCCTCTACATACCTCTCTTGCAGAATATTGGAGTTGAGATTCCAGTACTCACAGGGCAACACAAAACTGCCTCTATTCCAGTTTCAGGGCATTTAATGGCTTCATCTGATCTTCATCATCTCATGTAGGCACAGGTTACTCCTACTAAAAATATATGGCACAGCTTCTGAACCTAAGACTGAAAGATCATCATGGATCAATATGTAGAAAACCTTTAAGAGCTAGAAGATCAATGAGTTTCTGTGCTTGCTTGTCTCCTGGGAATGTGAGAAATTTCACCTATGAAGTCTCACCATCATGACTTACTAAACATGACTGAACAAGGAAAATAACAATACACATGTTACCACAGATAGAGCAAAGCCAATGAAACCTCAACCCAATCAAAGAACTATAGACAAGTAAGGAAGGCTGGGAACAGGAGTAATAAACATACCTAGGGGACAGAACAGCAATTAATTTATCAATACCAAGTGGTGAGTCCTGAAAACATTCATGTAAGTAATGTTATACACACTGGGTAGGGTATATTTATGTATTTGAGAAAATATATACATATCTGTTCCTAAAAATAACATGTGTATGTATAGGTATTTATAAATAAACATTCATCAATCACATAGCAATTAATGAAAGAAGAGAGCATGAATTATGAAGAAAACAATTGGTTATAGTGGAGTATTTGGTGGGTGGAAAGGGAAGGTGGAGTGAGAGAGTTAAATAATTTCAGAAAAAATAAACCAATAATTCATAATATAACTATGTATAAATATTTGAATGCTTCCAGCTATTCTTTCTGAAAGTAATTAGAAATTTCAAACAAAAATCATTTGATTTGTTTTATAGCTAAATGATATGACATAATTTTATATGATTACATGATCAGAATTATACTTGATAATTAAGATAAACCATTAAAAGTGAAGTTATCTGTAGAATTCTTCATAGAAAACATAATAAATTCCCATTTAATAGAAAAGGACAAACCATTCTGAGAAAAAATGAATCACCAATGAAAATATAATACAGTTTTAGGCGTAGAAATGATTCTTAGATGATTTGTATAAGAAAAATATTTCTGCACAGTGATTCACTTAACATTTTCAAATAGAAAACATTGCTTTTTTTCTAAAAAAGAGTCTTATGTGATGATACTTAAGTTGTTCTTGCTACAAATGTCAATTTTAGACATATACTTTAAGGATTTTTCTCAACTTCTCGTCATCTATAGGTTATTATTGTCCATGTGGAACTTCTTCTTTCAAAGCGTGTGGCATCTGAAAATATATATTATCTCTATGAAACTGTAGGTAAAAAAGAAAAACATTTAAAACTATTCAGAGAAATTGGTGTAATAATGTCTCTGAAAAATTGGCACCTAAAGAATTTGTTTATTTGCGTATGATTAAATATTTTGGAAATGTATTAAAATATATTTTGTAAAAAATGAAAATATGGATATTGGGTCTTGAAAAGAACAAATGGAAATAGGAATGCTCATATAATATAGCACATAATTTATGAAAATTATTAAATAATTATCACAACTAGAGCTGTATCAGTCAGTTTTCTGTCATTCAGTTCTTTTTATTTTTTAAAAATTTATTCACAAAAGATCTTTACCAATCCTACAACAGATAGAGGCCTTATATCCAAAATATACAAAGAGCTCAAGTTAAACCGCAGGGAGACAAATAACCCTATTAAAAATGGGGTTCAGAGCTAAACAAAGAATTCACAGCTGAGGAATGCCCAATCGCTGAGAAACACCTAAAGAAATGTTCAACATCTTTAGTCATAAGGGAAATGCAAATCAAAACAACCCTGAGATTTCACCTCACACCAGTGAGAATGGCTAAGATCAAAAACTCAGGTGACAGCAGATGCTGGCGAGGATGTGGAGAAAGAGGAACACTCCTCCATTGTTGGTGGGATTGCAGACTGTTTCAACCATTCTGGAAATCAGTCTGGAGGATCCTCAGAAAATTGGACATTGAACTGCCTGAGGATCCAGCTATACCTCTCTTGGGCATATACCCAAAAGATGCCCCAACATATAAAAAAGACACGTGCTCCACTATGTTCATAGCAGCCTTATTTATAATAGCCAGAAGCTGGAAAGAACCCAGATGCCCTTCAACAGAGGAATGGATATAGAAAACGTGGTACATCTACACAATGGAATATTACTCAGCTATCAAAAACAATGACTTTATGAGATTCATAGGCAAATGGTTGGAACTGGAAAATATCATCCTGAGTGAGGTAACCCAATCACAGAAAAACACACATGGTATGCACTCATTGATAAGTGGCTATTAGCCCAAATGCTTGAATTACCCCAGATGCCTAGAACAAACGAAACTCAAGACGGATGATCAAAATGTGAATGCTTCACTCCTTCTTTAAAAGGGGAAAAAGAATACCCTTGGCAGGGAAGAGAGAGGCAAAGATTAAAACAGAGACTGAAGGAACACCCATTCAGAGCCTGCCCCACATGTGACCCATACATATACAGCCATCCAATTAGACAAGATGGATGAAGCAAAGAAGTGCAGACCGACAGGAGCCGGATGTAGATCGCTCCTGAGAGACACAGCCAGAATACAGCAAATACAGAGGCGAATGCCAGCAGCAAACCACTGAACTGAGAACAGGACCCCCGTTGAAGGAATCAGAGAAAGAACTGGAAGAGCTTGAAGGGGCTCGAGACCCCATATGAACAACAATGCCAAGCAACAAGAGCTTCCAGGGACTAAGCCACTACCTAAAGACTATACATGGACTGACCCTGGACTCTGACCTCACAGGTAGCAATGAATATCCTAGTAAGAGCACCAGTGGAAGGGGAAGCCCTGTATCCTGTTAAGACTGAACCCCCAGTGAACGTGATTGTTGGGGGGAGGGCAGCAATGGGGGAGGATGGGAAGGGGAACACCCATAAAGAAGGAGAGGGGGAGGGGTTAGGGGGATGTTGGCCCGGAAACCGGGAAAGGGAATAACACTCGAAATGTAAATAAGAAATACTCAAGTTAATAAAAAAAATTCATTCATTTATTATATATAAGTACACTGTAGCTGTCTTCAGACACACCATAAGAGGGTATTGGATCACTTTACCGATGGTTGTGAGCTACCATGTGGTTGCTGGGAATTGAACTCAGGACCTCTGGAAGAGCAGTCGTTGCTCTTAACCGCTGAGCCATCTGTCCAGCCCTATCATTAAGTTCTTAAGCATAGTAAAATAATACAATTATTGAAGATTTGGAAATTCTATCCTCATTTTTCTTTTTAAGTCTTCTTTTAGTATTTTTCTCATTTTGTTTTTTTTTGCACTTTAATTATGTATTGAGAGACTGCATTGCCCATTCTGAGCCATACCTCAGAGTTCTCACCCTCAGACCCCCTTACTATGCAAAAAGACATGTATGCCTAAACCTTTACTGTGTTTTAATGAAGTGTTATCAGTCAATCCATTTGAACATGTAAGTCACATCTCATGTGTCCTCATACTTCCTGTGCATCAGATTTATGTAGATCCCTCGGGACCCAGTTAGAGCTCTTTTTTTATTAATTTTTTTTATTGGAGCTTAGAAAGGACAGTATCTGAAAGTCAAAGTATACTAGCTTTCACTTGTTATACGGGCTCCAGTGGTTTCTGATTGCAGAATAATTTAGTGGCCTAAGGTCAAATGATTGTATGTCTAAATAATATTCACTTGCAGCAAGCGGCTTGACAGCAGATAGAGACACATAAATATTTCAGTACTTTGTAATAAATCATACTTACATTATATTATGCCTGGTTAAACTCCCTTGAAAATGTATCATTTTCACTTCTTCATCCAAGCATGATTGTGTCTTCCACAGTCTAATGAAGTAAAGAGCTACCCATTGAATTTAATCTTTGTCACAGGAATCCAAGGATTTCAATTATAATGGGACGTTTCATCCCCTGATATCTATTATTTTCTTTTCTTCTAATCAAACATTTGTATCCATGTCAGTGTCTCCTTTCAAAGGAGTGTTGAGGATTAATGCTGATGTTAAAGCCATGAAGGATTCAAACGGTCTTGAAAAGATAATCAAGAAACTTTATTTGATTATGATATCCAACTTTACATTCCAGGGAAATATCATTTCTATTCTTTATTGATAGGGCAATGTAGTGAAGAAGACTAGAAGAAACTAAGTCTTATACCATGAAAATGAAGTTTTATTTCCCTGTAGTGGTAAATACTCACATGTAATTCTGTTTATGTACTGTTTATGTTCTTTATGTTACCCATTCTCTCTGAAATGTGAAAGAACAAAGTAGTTTCAATTTGAATTCTCACTATTGATTCATGTTGTATGTAGGTGCTACAGGAGAGAGAGAGAAGCTCACCAAGATGCCAAGCCTTTTTGGAAAAGTCTGATATTCTGGTACTAGGAGTGTCACATGGTAAAGTTACAAGGTCTCACAAGTGCAGAATTTTTAAAGAGGTATTTGTTCAAGATTCAAATAGTCTGGAAATAATTGCTTAGCTTCATAAACATAGCTTTTCTGAAACATTTTACTCAAAATCAGATACAAAGGCTTTACAATACATTTTACTTAAAGTCAGACATAAAGGCTTTACTATACATATCAATACATCCCATATTTACTAATGATAATTTACATTTTTCAAACACCATGTATCCCATGTTTTTCTTCTTTTGAAAAGTGTTTGAAGTCTTG
Source organism: Rattus norvegicus (assembly GCF_021556685.1). Lineage (NCBI taxonomy): Eukaryota > Metazoa > Chordata > Mammalia > Rodentia > Muridae > Rattus > Rattus norvegicus. The sequence goes on from NC_141548.1 coordinate 76,363,880, forward strand.
AAATATTTGTTTATAATTTTGATAACATAGAGGTTTATTTATTGCTTAATATTGGTAGTACTCTGGATAATCTTATTAACTCATTGTCTGGATTATAGTAGACAAAGATTTTCTTTACCCTCTTGTTTTGCTGGCTGTATAAAAGCTTTTAAGTTTAATATAGTTTCATTTGTCATTTTTGATTATTTCCTATATTATTGAAATATATTTTAAAGTTCATTTGTATGTTGATATGTTGAAATAAGCTTTTTTTATTTAAGAGTTCCAAAATTTCAGGTCTTATCTTAAGATCTTTTCACAGGATTTAATTATTTTTTAAAAGCTGAAGATATTTATTGAAAGTGACATTTCTGCATACAGATATGAAGTATTAATGGCACTACTTAAGAGTCTTTCTTTGGTTCATGCAGATTTTTGGAAACATTTTTATTATAAATTAGTTCACTATAGATGAACATGTTTCCCTCCTAATATATTCTCCATCATATTGGTCTATGAGTTTTAGGTATCATGCTTTCTTTAGCATTCTAGCTCTATATTATAATTTGAGTTCAGATACTCTGAATATTTGAACATTATATGTATTTTTTTGCTTTGATTGCCTTGGTCATTAGGGATCTTTTGTTTTTCCATTTAAATGTTATAATCAATTCATTTTTTGTAAAAAATGCTATTGGAATATGAATGGGAACTACATTAATTATCTATACAGTCATATAGAATTATTTCATCTACGTTTTTGGGGGAAGGACTAGGGAGTCATAGAGTTGGATCATTTGGCAGGTTAAGTGTTAACTTTTGGAGAATTCTCCACACTCATTTCCACTACAGGTTTACTAGTTCACAATCTAACCAAGAGTGAATGGGTGTTCCCTTTCCTGCATCACCTTTCCAGTATTTGTTGTAGGTTGTTTAGTTGACCTTGACATTCTGACTGAGGCAAGATGAAGTCTCAAATTTGTTTTCGTTTGCATTTCTATAGTTGCCAGAGAAATATGAACATATTTTTTTAAAAAAAAACAATGCTTCGATGTTTAGATCCTAAGCTCACCTTAGGAATATGATTTCATCATTTCTAAATTCAAAAGTATTATTCGAAGATAAATGAAAAGTATTATCAGCTTCGTCTCCATTTCTCCCTAGTGGGGGGTGGCATGGTAACAATCTCCCTATAAATAGTCATTTTGGCAATTTCTGCAAGTGATGGGAAGGCATAGGGTCAAACAAAGCAAGTCAGTGTATCCTTCCTGTTAATAAAGATTTATATGTGAGAACTTTATTTTTTCCTAGTTTTCTAACCTGAGTCACTGATTTCACATTCACAACTTCAGGTTTTGCATAGCATTCCTTCCATGTGCAGGCCTTTTTCCACCAATATCTGGAGTCAACACTGTATTTATCTTAGTAACTCGAAAGGCTCTTTGTACCAAAGTTAAACTGTCCATAGCTTAGCAGTCTTGTTAGGCTCCTAATGCATTGTCCTTCTTCATTGCACAGTATTAACATTTCTTGGTTTCCTTTTTCAATGTTGGCAGCAATTTTTTTATGTAGAATATATACTTAAATCTTGGATAAATATAATTTCTCTTGTATGTGGAGAAGAACTTATGTACACTATTTGAATTTGTTTTGCAAAAGAGGAACTCCTTTTCTGGATATGTATTTATATTATTTAATGATTGACTTTATTAACTTTATCCAGAGAACTTTTATATTCAAAGTTATGTTCCAATGGTGTTATTTAAATTATTTCTCAAATATTTACCATTTGGGTCATAGAAAGTTTGTTCAGTGTTGGCAGCTTGGTTTAATACATTTTCAATATGTTCCTGGAGTTGTTCCTGGAATGATCTGATTTCCTCAGAATGTCAATTATGTTGTAAACTTCTGTTAACCTCCACTATCCTTTCTTTTTTATATCCTTAAAATAGCTCCTGCATTTTATCTTCTGAATTTAGAGTGCTGACCCTGGCATTTACTATCAAAGATAAAGTACCAAATATAAGCCATCAATTTAGGGCATATAGGACATCACAGAGTGACATCTAATCAATCTGCTGACCATGTTTGTAAAGAGATGCAAATCAAACCCAGAATAATTACACAGCATATTTATGCATCCATTATTAAAAGTACCTCTCTACTTTAATTGTTTTTAAACATGAAAATTCAGCACTGTGTAGGGTCACCATGAAGTAACTTGCAGAAAGAATGTTTGTCAGACAAGGACCTTTTGCACATACACTGTATCAGGATCTTCAGATCACATGTAAATCACATTGCTTTAGCACTTTGGATGGAATGTTGTAGGACTTGCTTTGAACTGTGGTTCGTAACTCCAGGGTCAATATAAATATCTAGATATTTATGTTTTTTAAACATCCCAGATTAATATTACTAGTAGATTATTTTTCCTCATATAAATTGGGCAAAAATTTCTGGCTCCTTTTCTACATTACAACATTTGATGCTGTCCATTAGTACTGTGAATTACCACAGTTTTTACTTCGTATGATTTCTCATGATATTAGATTATAATGTCAAAGATTTTGAACAGTGCAATGGTTAAGATCAATTTCTCTCTGTCTGTCTCTGTCTCTGTCTGTCTCTCTGTCTCTCTGTCTCTGTCTGTCTGTCTGTCTCTCTCTCTCTGTGTTTGTGTCTTTAACTGCATGTCTGTCCGTCTTTTTGTCTGTCTGTCTGTCTCTCTCTCTGTGTGTTTGTGTGTGTGTGTGTGTGTGTGTGTATGCGTGTATGTGTGTGTATTTGAGTCTGTCTGTAGGTATGTCTTTCTCTGCAGTGTAGCAAACGTCTCTGAGATTTTGAAACTCTCCAATTTTTATGGAAACTTGGTAAGAAGCAGGATTTTCAAAGTAGAGGTGAAATATTCTATATTTCTGGGTATGTCTCCTCAAGCTCAGGATTTAAACAAATCTAAAACTTCAGTAATTTCCTAAAACTAAGCAGATACAGTAATTCTGTCCCCCTTAATTTTGTAAAAGCACCAATGAGTGGTGAGACACTATCTCAGACAGACGTGCTGTTTAGAAGACTATGCCAACTAACCTGCCTAGAAGAGGCTCAGAGCAGCTGAGCAGGCTGAGAGAGATATAGGCTCACAGAGCTTCTAGGAGCCACTTCAGACATGCCAGCCAGGTTCTTGTAAGTACCTAATTTCAAACAGAACCCAAATAAAATTCAATTCCTCAACAACTTTGACTACTGATATCCTTAGATTTGTTTATCATTGCTTCCTCATTCGAGTGAATAAATATTTTCTTCATGTTTCCCTAAGAATAGTGTTTATAATATTTCCCTATTGGACTGAATTTAAAGATGAGATTTTTGGTACTAAGAAATAATTTTCAACAAGAAGTATTTCATCATATGCTTTCAAAGTCTTCTAGCTAGATCCTCTATCTTTGAAGAATCAATAACCAAAAATATTTATGATCCATGTCACTCTACATTTATAGCAAAACTGAGATGTTATATGATGGTGATATTTTTATACAACATTTGTAAAATACACGTTGAAAAATGTCAAATGCTTTTTCTTCCTAACTTTTCAATCCCAAGGATACCTCCTTGGCAGCATCCTGACAGTGGACAAAGTTGGTACTCTTAGTGACAGTGAACCAATTTTAGACCTTGTGAACCACAGAGAGATACAAAATGAAAGAGCTGATGCACCACTGAGAGAGTACCTGTTCTGTTTCTGCATGAAAATAAATAATGCTTTGGCTCTTTTGAATGACAAGGAGTATGCTGAATTTATTGGTAGCTCTGCACACGGTTGGATTATAACAATTATTTTCTGATTTCTAAAGTTTTCTTTAGCAAACTACATAAAAACTATCAAATAGTGAAATGTATACTTTTACATGTCAAAGAGACAATGCAAAAAGGTCACACTGCACTAACATTAAGGCACAAGTACATTTCTTTTTTCGTTCTTTTTTCTTTTTTTATTGTTGTCAGATATTTTTATTTACATTTCAAATGTTATTTTCTTTGGTTTCACAACCATAACCCCCCCCCATCCCATACTTCTATAAGGGTGTCCCCCCTCCCATCTTTCTCCCTTTCCAATTTGTATCCCTTTGACCTCCTTTAATTGTCTAATTCCTCTAGCTAGGACTTCAAGTAATATATTGAATAAGTAGGGAGAGAGTGGGCAGCCTTGTCTAGTCCCTGGTTTTACTGGGATTACTTCAAGTTTCTCTCCATTTAGTTTAGTGTTGGCTACTGGTTTGGTGTATATGGCTTTTGCTATGTTGAGGTATGGGCCTCATTTGATCTTTCCAAGACTTTTAACATGAGGGGTTGTTGAACTTTGTCAAATGCTTTTGTCAGCATCTAGTGAGATGATCATGTGTTTTTTTTTTCTTTGAGTTTGTTTGCATAGTGGATGTAATTCTGATAGGTCTGCCTTTATATGTTACTTTACCTTTTTCACTTAATTTTTAATATTCTTTCTTTGTTTTGTGCATTTGGTGTTTTGACTACTATGTGATGGGCAATTTCTTTTCTGGTCCAATTAATTTTCAGTCTGTAGGACTCTTGTATGTTTATGGGCATCTCTTTCTTTAGGTTATGGAAGTTTATTTTCTACAATTTTGTTGAAGATATTTACTGGCCCTTTAAGTTGGGCGTCTTCACTCTGTTCTATACCTATAGCCCTTAGGTTTGGTCTTCTCATTGTGGCCTGGATTTCCTGTATGTTTGGAGTTAGGAGCTTTATGCATTTTACATTATCTTTGATGGTTGTGTCAATGTTTTCTATGCTATCTTCTGCCCCTTAGATTCTCTCTTCTATCTCTTATATTCTGTTGGTGATCCTTATGTCTATGACTCCTGATGTCTTTCCTAGGTTTTCTATCTCCTGAGTTGTCTCCCATTGTGCTTTCTTTATTTTTTCTACTTATATTTTTAAATCCTCAATTTTTTTCAATTCATTCACCTGTTTGGTGTGTTTTCCTGTAATTCTTTAAAGGATTTTTGTGTTTCCTCTTTAAGTGCTTTTATTTGTTTTTCTTTATTTCTTTAAAGTAGTTACTTATGTCTTTCTTAAAGTCTTCTACCATCATCATGAGATGTGATTTTAAATCCAAAACTTGCTTTTCCAGTATGTTTGAATATCTAATATTTGCTTCTGTGGGAGAACTGGGCTCTGATGATGCCAAGTAGTCTTGTACACTTGTTATCTCAGCAGTAAGAAGAACACATAAGAGGATGCCAGAGACTAGCTGGCTAGCAATTCTAATGGAAATGATAAGTTCCAGCCCTAGTAAGAGACCCTGGTTCAAACAGGTAGGTGAAGAGGAATAGAGGAAAAGAGCTTGGCAACATGGTCGGCTCTACACACAGCACATGCACCATATACAGACATATACACAGCAGCATACAATACACACAAATAGAACCACACACAATTTAAATTCTTCAACCTGCCCAGAGTCATTGATATGTCTATCTATATCATAGTATAGAAGTTATTTGCATATGTGGAATATGTGCACTTTCATAAGCATATACACTTATAGTCACAAATTTAAGTAACAAGATCTTGTGGGTCAGCATTTAGCATCTGAATACATAGCATTACCAGACCACCCCCCTATAATACATACTCCTTTAAAAGTCAAGGTCCTTACACACTATGTTTTGAAAAAATGTGAACCAGAGAAATGTTAGAGTTCTTAATGAGACCCATTGTTCTTCCTTGAATATTTCACTTTGCCCAAAGGATCATATAGAAGGTATTTTCAATTAAAGTTTAGTGAAAATGAATAGACTATTTGAACAGTTTATGTTTAATATCTCTACTTCAGAAATTCAGATGGAAAAGTTATGGAATCAACAAACTAGTTTCTTTTCCTGTTTGCTTGGGGGTAGATGACCAGTCCACTTCCCATTCTTTTTAGAAGAATATGACATCCAAATAAATAAATGAATAAAGCAAAATGCAAACAAGTGTAGCAGAAGGGACACTTTTATTAAATGATTTATTTACTAAAATTGTTCACGCCGTCTCATCTCCAGGATGCCACAGTGTGTGGTACTCATGGGAGAATTTAGGATGATATTTCTTTACTTAAGTTAAACTTCTGAGAATTGAACAATGTTTTTGTTATTTGTAGGTGTGCAGCAAAACAGAAGCCTGGATCAGACAGTTCTCTTATATTTTTCATCTCTTTCATGGCTCTCCAACAGCCTGTTCTTTTGTCTGCTAATAACAACAGCTTACCTTAGCACACTTGAGTCAAAAAGCAAAAGGGAACAATATTCTAACAGAAGGCCATTTGAGTGACTGTGAGATTAGAAGAAGCAGTAGGCAAAGGTACTTTAAGAGGAAACCTTGAAACATTGGCAGAAAAAGATGAGATATTTTAGAGGGGCTCTCTTCAGCATGCCAGTGTTAGCCACAATCAATGAATCTTTAATGCAAAGAATCCATGTCCTAAGTAACTACAAACGGATGTTCAATGTGGGAATTTTCCTGTTAGCTTTATCATCCCATCCCTAAAGAAAAAGTGAAGAAACTGTATTCTTCTATAATGTATGAATCCCTACTAAATTTGAAGGATTCCAAGCATCCCATGAATGAAATATTAATTTCAATTATTTCATTTTTATTTCTCTGTACATATTTATGAATAATAGCAGAGGAAATGTTTTGTATTCAGAGCGTCACCACATTCTATTTCACAAAACAATTATATGTTTTGTACAGTTTTCTATTATTATTATTATTATTATATTATTCATGCAATGTAATGGTTTAAACACTTTCATATATTGATCCAAAATTTTCTCTAATTCTCTCCCCTTCTATTACAAGGTCCTATTAATAATGCTACTCCTCTAGTATTTCTACAAAAATTATTTTCATTCCACATGTGAAAGAAAATGGGATTTTTTTACTTTTCAAGTCATTTTGGTTAGCATGATTTTTTTTTGGTACATGACATGATTTATTCTTCATGGCGATTCTTTATGGCTAAAAAATGTTACTGTGTGGTGTGTGGTGCGTGTGTGTGTTTTTGTGTGTTTGTGTGTTTGTGTATGTGTGTGTGTGTTTGCATGATAATTTCTCTACCCATTTATGCATTAATCAAGATATATGATGACTTTGTAATGTTTCTTTTGGATACAGTTGCAGTAACTGTATTATATGCTGCCTTTTATCCCTGTGGATTGTCACCCCAGGTGTGATGCATCTGGATTATATAGCAATTCTATGTTTACTTTTCCTCTTGATCGGAGTCATATCATTTTCTAGGGACTCACACCTTAAGATAACCAACATTCCTTTCATAACAATTTAAATCCACGAATTTTAATTTTGTCAATTCATTTAATGATTGTTTTATCATTAATTTTATACACAGATGAATTATTTCATGATTGCTGAGTTCTACTCCCAGAGTTTGATTAACTATATCTTGGGGGAAAGCTAAGGAACTAGCATGTAACTTTAAATAAATCTTAGGAATCATACCCTGTCTCTGTTTGCCTCTTGTGCTCCTCTGTGATTCACCATAAAAGAATATCTTAGGGAGCTATTGATCTTGGAATGAAAGATTCATGAGGCAAGCCTGACCCGAGCTCTCAAGCCTACACAGCACTCTGCTTGTTCATGTTCAGTGAAAGGAAAATTTATATGTGTATTTCCCAGACAACTGGGAAGTTGATTAGCATTAAAAGTACAAATATATGACAAATTTATATATTGGGAAAAAGTTGTGACATAAAAATTAAAGCATTTTAATATCTTTTTAATTTCTTATCACAAAACATTTCCAACCATTTGAAAATATTTTTCCCCACTCAGGTAGCTGTCATCTACCTACGTTGTACCCATTACAGAGATACTGAAATTAAGTTTCATTCTCATGATTCATGGATTTTATAATGATCTTAGTTTTTGTGTTTGGTGACGAATGACCTAATTGTTTTCCTGGAGATTCAAAATAATTACTTTCTTCAGAGTAGATGGGCAGCAGTGTAGACATTTTGACCAATATGAAAGGACTATCAATTATTTGTTTGATGAGAGTTTATTCATTTATTTATTACTCAAACTGCACTTTTAAAGTTTGAAAATTACTAAACAAGGAAACATGCCCCAAAGTTTCAAAAGCAATAAGAAAGATTAATTGCTATTAAAACAACCAGCTTAAATATTATATACTCAGGGAGACAGGGACAGACAATTCTCTTTTACACAGCAGGAATGGTAAATTGACCTGTTATCCTCTATTTGATGGAAGAGAAAAATCAAACCCATACAATGTGCACAGTCACATTTCTCTCCCTCTAGATTTAACTGACCTGCACAGATCAGTATGCAGAAGTTTTGGAATGAATTGTATTTTGAAGTATAATTATAATTTATCCTGTGAGAACCTTTTAAAACAATCATTATGGCAATTATCTTAACACTATTTTGTGGCGCATTAGGTTTTCTTAAAGAAAAACCAATGATGAAGACCAATGTGCTAAAATTTTTGTCACTTTTTCATATATGACTTCTCGTCATTAGTGGGGATAACTTCCAGAAGCAAAACCTACCATTTTTGGATCTTGGTTTTCACTTCCAGTTCAATTATTTATGA